>NC_068917.1:43269278-43572640 GCF_023091745.1 Budorcas taxicolor | reverse complement strand
ACGTGCATATGTATCTATAATTACCTCAAAAACATTTCAATTTAAAAAGCCTGAATATTGTCACAATTTGAATGATGAACGCAGGAAATATTTCTACTATGTAGTTAATTTTCAAACTAGGCATGTGGCAACCAAGGCCAGGTGTATAGCATGGAAAGGGCCTTGGGCAAACTGCCTTCATGCATAGTTTTTCATCAGTCAGTTAATCATCACTGAAAAGCCACTGCTTTATAAGAGAAAGAGGGAGGGAACGTTGCATTCACACAATATTGGGATCAGTCAGGAGGAAGATAAATGCTAGTAAACATCCTATCAGTCAATTGCCAATTACTGATAACAATTAAATCTTAGATTCCAGAGGGTAATGACACAGCTGTTTTATTTGCCAAAGATTGATCAGCACCTGGCAGAGCCTCTGACTCCTGGTAGGCACTCAGTAGGGTTGACTGCTGAATGAAAAACAAATACACGCCCAACACAGTGAGACTAAAACAGAAATTCCTGCTAACTAGGAGTTCACAATATTCTGGCTCTGTAGGTCCAGTAGGAATTTCCTGGCACTCTTAACAACTGCCTAAGCCTGTGCCTTCAGAAGATTGAAGGATATAGCCTGAAGCTGTCCAGCCTGAAAGTCAAAATTAGTTTTCACATATCCAACCTTATCCATGTTTCTTTTAATTTGTTATTGAAGTATAGTTGATTTACAATGTTGGGGTCCATATTTATTTTAATATTTCAAAACATTAAATTTTATACAAGTTAAATGACAGAGTAAGCTTACCCTCATCCCTTCCAAATAAAAAAGGTTCATCCTTAACACTGAACCCCCAAATTTAAAAAAGTAGGTCCAAAGAACAATGGAGTTCTTTGAAGTATGAAACGTCAAAATGAAACAGGTTTGTTTAGTAGAGAACCAGAATGATGTTTCTGATGTAGAAAATGTGGGCTATGGAACATGACAAGAGTCTCCTATTATCTTTATTCTAACTTGTTCTTAAACAGAAGTAGCTCCTACCAAAACAGCAGAAGCACCCAGTTCCTACAACAATTTGGATAAAGGGGCTACTGCAAAGAAATAGCATATCACACATCTTGCAATAGCAAATTGTGTCCGTTTTTAAAAATGCAAAGTATTTTATTGAGATGCCTTGAAGACTAGTATACAAACTGGTACATCAGCAGCTTTCATTACATCAAGTGTCCATTTTGATTGTTGCTTTTACCTCCCCCAACGAAAGCCTTCTTAATGAAAATGCCAAAGAGTTTCAATGGATGGCACTGGGCTCAAATTATTATATGCAAGGGTTAGCAGAAGTAAAACTAATGAACCATGTAGTTTGAAAACTCTGGATATAATTGAAGTTTGGCTTTGCCTGAAGCTTTAATATGCTGGAAACACAAAATGACCCAAGTCCTGGAGTCTGTTCGCTCTATTCACAATATCTTCATTTGCCATACTTCACAGAGTAATAAATGGAATTATTAATACTTTCATTTTTGTGCTAATTTAATTACATTTTTGCATTTTAACTGTAGCTTACCTTGGGAGTTAGTAATATTGTATTATTCTATAGTCTGTCATGACTTCATGTGGGGTGAATTTTTAATTGAAGCTTTATTGCAACATAAAGGCCAATTACTTCGGGAGGAACTGAAGTCTGATGTTATAGTATAAAGTCTATGAGAAAATAGAACACCCCCTTGAAAATGTTGCTTTAGGGCAGCTTTGTCTGTTCATGTCACAACCACAGCTAACGATGTCAGAATGTGGGCATTCTGAAGACAAATACAGAGGCGTTCGCTTTAATCTTATATGCTGCCTACACTAATGCTTAGCATTAAAAACAAAACAAAACATGTTTTCCAGCAGTTATTTTAGGGAGAAAATGTGATTTTTGTTTTCAGCTATTGAAAATGTTAAAGTTCAAAACTCAACAAAAGGGATTAGTAAAATTTAGTACTCTGTGTTTCTTAATGTTACTTGCTTCGTTGAGAAAGTGGGCAACAAAGAAATCTTTTTCTCTGTTAAAGTTTCTGCTGAGAAGTGTTCAGAGAAACTGCACTGCGCCCTTTCCCCACAGGTAAATGATGAATGTATAAAGATTCCAAACCAAACCCCTCTCAAAGTAAAAGAAAAAGTGCTCATTTATGGGATAGAGTTGATAAGACTAATAACTCAGAAGCTCAATATAAATATGTTTTTCCATTATTAGGGAGTAAATACGATTTTAAAGCAAGGTGATAGGCATTTTCATTATAACTATTCTTTGTACTTTTAACAATTTTTGTGAATTTCCATAATAAAAGTTTAAAAAGAAGACAACAATGAATTCGCTGTTTGTAAAGGTATTCCTAATTTTTGAACATCATTTTAGATTTAATTTGGTCAGTGTAAAATAAAAAACCAAACAGTGTGATATCCAATAATCTTTCCTCTGACCAGTTCTGATAAGGTCACTTTTATCCCCTAGGAGGTGGTAGACAAAACTGTCTTAGTTTAGTTTGATGTGTGTGAAGATTTTCTTTGGGAATAAAATCCTTAGCAAAGATTTCCCTGTGTGACATGAAGCCAACTAGCTAAGGCTCAAAATAAGGCTGGCTGCCAGTGTAAATCGTATCTTTCTTGGCTTCACACGTGGGCCAGATGTTGGGGATTTTCTGAGCAACAGGATCATGGGGAAGAAAGATTTTGCATTTCCTGTGTTCTTACTCCATTTCTCAACTTTCAGGATTTACGGGCAGTCAACAATGTCATAAATGGACCTGAAAATATCTTCACAGTAAAATCCACTGACAATGCACCTCACTCTGCCATGGCCTCATACATACCATCTGTCAGATCAGGCTCTCTATACTGGTTCTTCCCCTAACTGTTTCACAGAAGGGCAGTGAGGCAAATGCAATCTTTAGTCTTCTGAAGCCTGAATGGCAAGCATACAGTATAGGTAAAAATATGGGTATATGTAAAAACATCACATATTCTCATTATCTATGAATACCAGCATCATTTTCATGTATTTCCAAGTAAGGAATTACCTGGGGCCCTGATGAATGTCTACCTACGCCATTGCAAGCAAGTATGTTTGTGTGCACAAGCAAACATGTATTTAAGCATTCTATTATCAGGATTTTCCTCATTATTAAATACTCTTAAATAACTTTAATGACTGCATAATTCTATCAAGTGTTTACAGCTAATTTATCCTACTAGTACTATATTGCAAGATAATGAGTTTACTTCCACATTTTTTGTCTGTTATAAATAATTTGTTTAGTCATGTTTTGAAAGCATTTTGAAATTGGAAACATCCAATGTAAATGGATTGCTTTCTGAATCACTTCCTTTCTGTTTCAACCCCAGCCTTCCTAGGGACAGTAGTTTTCAAACTCTAGTATGCATCAGAGTCATCTGGAAGGCTTGTTAAAACACAAATTTCTGGGGCCCACTTTCAGAGTCTCTGATCAAGAAGGTCTTGGGGGGGACCTGAGAATTTGCATTTCTGACAAGTTCCATGCTCTGGACCACACTTTGAGAAATATTGTGCAGAGATGCACCTGCTGGATTTATGAAACTGATAGAGCAAGAGTCTTATCATTAGGGTGCCATCTCTTTTTACCCTTCCATTGAGAAATAAAAAGGTGTTTCAGTTGCACTATCTTACAACATAGTCTGTGGCCTGACATGTGCTCAGGTATCCTCTTTATGTTAAAAATGTTGGGCAAATAAGCAATATTGGCAGGAGAGACTGCAATTTGACACCTGTTCCTCGATTTGGGATTCATTTTTCTCATCAAAATTTGGCAAGTATATGTCTTCCTTAAGGTTAGGCTGTGAAAATACACTCTGACTCACAAACCTAGTTTAAAATACCACAAGTGGTAAATAACTATTCCCATAACTGAGTATTAAATATCTTCATTTTGAGTTGTTTAACATGCTTTGCTTGTATAATGAGATCTAAGTATTTACACAGAATTTGTGCATTATTGTGTGAATAAATCAGAACCAGAAACTTTCTCCCTGTGTATAGCCTCTCCCTGCTGTCAGCCTATGCTCAACCCTACCACCTACATATCTTTCTAAAAATCAAAACTGATTCCCTATTTACTTCTGGCCCTAGCAATATGGCAAATGAGATGTTCAAAGAAATCATTTCTGAGGCAGCACATCTAAAAACACTGGTGAAAATTTTTTAAAGAACAACTTTGAAAATAATTTATTTTATATTGGAGCATAGTTGGAATAAAAACTGGAGGTCAGTTTTCCATCCTAACTCCAAAGAAAGGTAGTGCTAAAAAATGTTCAAACTACCAGACAATTGTGTTCACTTCCCATGCTAGTAAGGTTATGCTCAAAAACCTTCAACCTAGGCTTCAGCAGTACTGGAATCGAGAACTTCCAGATGTATGAGCTGGGTTTAGAAAAGGCAGACGAACCAGACATCAAATAGCTAACATTCCCTGGATCATAGAGAATGCAAGGGAATTCCAAAAAAACCTCTACTTTTGTTTCATTAGCTACTCAAAAGTCTTTGACTGTGTAAACCACATCAAACTGTGGACAATTCTTAAAGAGATGGGAATATCAGATAATCTTTTTCCCTCTTGAGAAACCTGTATGCAGGTCAAGAAGCAACAGTTAGAACCTCACGAGGAACAACTGACTGGTTCAAAATTGGGAAAGGAGTACATTAAGACTGTATATTGTCACCCTGCTTATTTAACTCATATGCAGACTACATCATGTGAAATGCCAGGCTGAATGAAGCACAAGAAGGAATCAAGACTGCGATTGCCAGGAGAAATATCAATAACCTCAGATACGCAGATAACACTATCCTAATGGCAGAAAGTGACAAGGAACTAAAGAGCCTCTTGATGAAGGTGAAAGAGGAGAATGAAAAATGTGGCTTAAAACTCAACATTCAAATAATGAAGATTATGGGTGTCCAGTCCCATCACTTCATGGCAAATAAAGGGGGGGAAAAATGGAAACAGTGACAGACTTTATTTTCTTGGGCTCCCAAATCACTGCAGATGGTGACTGCAGCCATGAAACAAAAAGACGCTTGCTCCTTGGAAGAAAGACTATGATAAACCTAGACGGCATACGAAAAATAGACATCACCTTGCTGACAAAGGTCTGTATAGTCAAAGCTATGGTTTCTCCAGCAGTCATGTAGGGATGTGAGAGTTGGACCATAAAGAACACTGAGCGCTGAAGAACTGATACTTTCAAACTGTGGTGCTGGAGAAGGTTCTTGAGATTCCTTTGGACAGTAAGGAGATCAAGTTAGTTAATCCTAAAGGAAATCACTTCTAAATATTCATTGAAAGGACTGATGTTGAAGCTGAAGCATCAACACTTTGGCCACCTGATGGGAAGAGCCAACTCATTGGAAAAAAACCAGTGAGAATGATGAGATGGTTGGATGGCATCTTTGACTCAATAGACATGAGTTTGAGCAAACTCTGGGAGATAGTGAAGGACAGGGAAGGCTGGCCTGCTGCAGTCCATGGGGTCGCAGAGTCAGACACAACTGAATGACTGAACAACAACAATAAATAACTATCTTTATGTTGCTTCATATTTGTAGAGATGTTTCATCAAGGTAAACTTTCAGAAGTGGAATTGTTAGGTCAAAAGGTAAACAAATATGTAGATTTGTT
This sequence comes from Budorcas taxicolor, assembly GCF_023091745.1. Taxonomy (NCBI): domain Eukaryota; kingdom Metazoa; phylum Chordata; class Mammalia; order Artiodactyla; family Bovidae; genus Budorcas; species Budorcas taxicolor. Next base: position 43,566,970 of record NC_068917.1, on the reverse strand, counting down.
AGATATCATGAAATTGCCCATCATGGAGGTTGTAATCATTTTGGATTCTCATTAGCAATGAATAAAAGGGTTTTTTCCTAGACTCTCTAACAAAGTGCATTTTTAAAAGAAAGGCTGCATTCCTAAACACCAGCAATCAATAATTAAGACGTAAATTTTTAAAGTTATCATTTGCAAAATCAACAACAAAAATAGGCAATATATGATAGAGGAAAAAATAAGAATTGTATGAGATTTTTAGGTAAATGAAGTATAAAACTTAACTGGAAGACCTTAAAGAAGATATAAATAAATAGAGAGACAAGACATATTCATGGATGAAAGACCTACTATTATAAATATACCAGTGACCTTATAACTTAACTACAGATTCAGTATGACTTTTTAAAAAATCTCAACAGGAGTTTTCAAGAACCTTGATGAGCTTACTCTAAAATGTATACAGAAGAGCAAGCAGTCAAGAAAGAGAGGACAAGACAGGCTTGAAGAAGAAGTAGGTCTGAGTACTTGCTCTATCAAAACACAACTCAGTCATTAGTAATTCAATATTTAAACATGGAGACAGAAAAATACACCAACTGAAAGAATAGAGATCTCATAAATAGAGACCTATACATATCTGGAAACCAGATACATGACAGAGGTGGCATTGCAGATCTATAAGAAAAGTATGGATTAGTTTAAAAGGTTGCCAGAACAAATGATCATAGAGAGGAAAATAATGAAAGTAGACTCCACCATTTAAAAAGCTCTCAAATAAATCAAGAACTTAAAAGTGAAAGACAGTAAGTTAACATATTTAGGCAAAAAATAATAGGATAACACTATGAAGATCATAAGGTAAGAAAGGTATCTTCAGTCAGTTCAGTTCAGTTGCTCAGTCACGTCCAACTCTTTGCAACCCCATGAACTGCAGCACGCCAGGCCTCCCTGTCCATCACCAACTCCGGGAGTTCACCCAAATTCATGTGCATGGAGTCGGTGATGTCATCCAGCCATCTCATCCTCTGTTAACCCCTTCTCCTCCTGCCCCCAATCCCTCCCAGAATCAGGGTCTTTTCCAATGAGTCAAGTCTTCGCATGAGGTGGCCAAAGTATTGGAGTTTCAGCCTCAGCATCAGTCCTTCCAATGAACACCCAGGACTGATCTTCTTTAGGATGGACTGGTTGGATCTCCTTGCAGTCCAAGGGACTCTCAAGACTCTTCTCCAACACCACAGTCAATTCTCTGGCGCTCAGCTTTCTTCACAGTCCAACTCTCACATCCATACATGACCACTGGAAAAACCATAGCCTTGACTAGACGGACCTTCGTTGGCAAAGTAATGTATCTGCTTTTGAATATGCTATCTAGGTTGGTCATAACTTTCCTTCCAAGGAGTAAGCATCTTTTAATTTCATGGCTGCAGTCACCATCTGCAGTGATTTTAGAGCCCAAAAAATAAAGTCTGACACTGTTTCCCCATCTATTTCCCATGAAGTGATGGAACCAGATGCCATGATCTTAGTTTTCTGAATGTTCAGCTTTAAGCCAACTTTTTCACTCTCCTCTTTCCCTTTCATCAAGAGGCTTTTAAATTCCTCTTCACTTTCTGCCAGAAGGGTGGTGTCATCTGCATATCTGAGGTTATTGATATTTCTCCCAGCAATCTTGATTTCAGCCTGTGCTTTTTCCAGCCCAGCGTTTCTCATGATGTACTCTGCATATAAGTTAAATAAGCAGGGCGACAACATACAGCCTTGACGTATCTTAGATGAAACATAAAACACAAACCATAATGAAAAAAATAATATTGGACTTAAAATCAAGAATGCTAATCAAAAGATCTTAAAGGGAATAAAAATCCAAGTCACAAACTGGAAGATGATAATCACCAAAGGATATTACCTAGAATAAATGGAAGACTCCTACAAATCATTAAGTTGAAAAGAAACAACCTGATTTCAAATAGGTAGAAAAATTTGTATTTCACAGAAGAAACACAAACAACCAATGAATATATGAAAAGAGGTTCGATCTCACTAGTATATAGGAAAATGCAAATTCAAATTCTAGTGAGAGAATATTTTATATACAACAATGGGGCAAAGATGAAAAAGTCTGACATTACCACATAAGGATCTGAGGAAAGAACTCATACTGGTGGGAGTATAAATTGATAGATTCTTTGGGAAAAAGGTCATAACTGAACATGTACATATATGATGTTCCCATGATTTCTCTCCCAGAGAAAATCTCTTATACATGCCTCCAGTATAAGAATAATTTAAATAGTACTATTTATAATAATAAAAATTTTAATAACTTAAATATCCATGATGGTAAAATGGAAAATTAAATTTTGTAAAATCATTTAATAACTATTAGATATCTGTGCAAATCAATGATCCATAGGTCTACAAATCAACTTGTATATCAAAAGCAATGTGGAAAGAAAATCCTAGAAGAAATTCATTCAATATGATTCTATTGTACAGATTATAGAAAAGCAAGCAAAACCAAACAACATATTTGTAGGGATATTTATATTTGTAGTAAAACTTGAAGTAAAAGCAAGAAAATTATTAATACAATATAAAAATGGTAACTTCCCCTGATAGGGAGAGACAGGATGTGATTGGTAAAGGGAACACAGAAAGATTCTAAGAGGAAAATCATCCATCTCTTATTAGAATCATCAATGTTATTTTATTTACTACTGTTTTCATTTAAAATAGACATATATTTATATTCACTCTCTGGTAGATAAGGTTCATTTCACAATTTCAAAAAGTTTAATAGAAAGAAAGAAAAGATAATTTTATTAGTTCTTTACCTGAAAGCTTCTAGTGGTTTCCTGTTGGCTACAGGATAAAATCCAACTTCCTAGTAAGAAAGACTATAGGCTCTTCCTCATCAGTCCTCCAACTAATTTTGCAGCTCCACCTCCTACCAGCTTCCCCCTAACCACCCCATGACTCACCTGTATTCTAGTGACACCTGAATTATCAGATCCACAAAGCACACACCTCAGCTATGCACCTGCAGTTTCCTTTCCTGACATTCACCCCTGCTGTCTCACTCTAGCCAATTTCTGTTTTCAAACTAGGTAAACGCCAGATACTTAGTAGAGTCTTCCCTAAAAATTCTGATAGCTATTTCCTTCTGTGCTTTTACAAAGGTATAGTTCAGTTTAACTGTTTATATGTCCCTCATTGCTTGCCTGTGAGGTCTCTTATGCAGGGACTATATTTTCAATTCAGTTCAACCAGCATTTCCTGTGTGTTAATTTTATGTCGTGGCTGCACTAGACACTAAATTTATCAGCAATAGGCCTTATTTCCTACTGCAAAGAATTTGAAATTTAGTTACACTCATGTCAGTATTCTTTATGTTGATTGCAGTGCCTGGCATATTGCAGATTATTCAATTATCTCTGATGAATCAATGAATGAATCACTCAGTGAATACACAAACTAAGGGACAGAACTTTTCCTATTTAAATAAACAAACAGTCTTCTGGCAATGAGTCATGCTTTCAATGGGTTTACAAATCCATGACTTTTAAAGGCTGTAAATTGTATATATTTAAAGTTTACCTAAAAGGAGAAAAATACCAGAAATGTATCCTAAAGGAGATTATTAATTATTAATTATTCTGATTGGAATTTCCAGAACCAACCAATTAAAACTTGGATTCTCTATACAACACAATACCAAGCAACAATACAAGTTGTGTGTGGAACTGGAAAATATTAATGAAAGTATTCCTTTTGGGCTCTCCCAAGGGAAGTTCTGTTTGTAAACATGTTAACTTGCTGTTTACTTTCTTTAAAAGGAAAAAAATTCCCAAGAAAGGGTCCAAATCAAGCATTCTTTCCCTGTTTTAAAATTTCTAAGTATAGCTTTAGGCATCTAAGTAAGCAGTCAGTCTTCAGATCTGTCACTTATGAATATTACATGCCAAAGAATATTGAAAATGATGCATTTTGCAGATCCTAGCTTTCAAAAAACCAAATACAAAGAAGTAAGCAAAGTAATCTGTATGATATGGCTATGCCATCTGAATGCTTCCTTCTCCCTTCCTTGGTTTCTGTTCTTTGGTAGACAGATGCATTATCATTCTCAACAGACATCTTATTCTGGCCCTCCTGAGTAGTTCTCACTAGCTTCACTGCGGTAGGCAGAATAATGGTGCCTCACAGACACGGCAAAGTCCATGTCCAATCTTCAGAACCTGTGATATGTTATGAAAGTGAAAGTGTTACTCGCTTAGTCATGTCCAACTCTTCATGACCCCATAGACTGTAGCTCACCAGGGTCCTCTGTCTATGGAATTCTCCAGGCAAGAACTTCCTGCCATTTCTTTCTCCAGGGGATCTTCCTGACCCAAGGATTGAACTTGGGTCTCCTGCATTGCAGGCAGATTCCTTTCTATCTGAGCCACCAGAGAAGCCATGATAACTTATGTGGTAAAAGGATCTGGCAGATTGATTAAATTCAGGGTCTTAATCCAAGAGATCATCATAATGTAATCACAGAGTCCTTATAAGAGAAGGCAGGAGGAGCTGAGTTAATAGTAGTAGATGTGACAACAGAAGCAAGATAAGATGTCATGAGCAATGAAAAAGATAAGGAAACAGATTCTCTCTTCAGATTCTCCAGGAGGAACCAGCCCTTCTGACTTTTACCCAATAAGCCCATTAAGACCCATTCCCTTCCCCTGGCATTATCCTGGGCCCCACATAATACTCAATTGTCTCATTTCTGAGACAATCATCATGTTTTACTGCTTTTCTCTTTGTGATCTAGTTTGATTTGTATTAACCTGATACTGGTTTGTTGCCTCTAGCAGACATTGTTGATTAATTACCCAGAAACTACTTCAAATTCACTCTCCCTTGCTGACTTATACTGCAGTGGTTAGAAAGTCAAACACTCTTTCTCAGTCTTTCTTGCAAAGAGGAATGACAAGATAACTCAGTTCTGAAAAATGAAGCATATATTGATGTCTGCTTGGAGAAAGAGAAAATTTAAGGAAAACTTTTGCTTTCTTGATGAAAAGGGAAGGTGTGACCAGTGTGATCATTTTCCTTTCTTCTCACCTGGAATATAAGTGTGATGTTTCGAGCAATGATGGCTGTCTTGCTATCATTTCATGAGCAAAAAGCAAAGAGAACCACAAAGACAGGGGCCCTGATATTGCTGAGTCATGGAGCTAATAGTTGCCTACCTCTGGAAAATTCTGGTTTTATGAGAACAATAGCTCCCTTTTGTTTAAGCCACTGTAGTATGGTTGGTATTACACACAGCTTGAAAGCATGCCTAATACATTACCTTTCTCTGGTAGCTCCCATTGTACCATAAGCAGCCAGATCACTGAGAGTTTGGAAAGCGTACAGAATCCTCCTTAGCACACAGTTTTATACATTGGTATGTATAGGAAAGAAAGAAGGAAAAAGAAAGAGGGAGGGAGGGAGGAAAAGGAAAGGGAGAAAGGGAGGAAGGAAAGAAAATGGAGATAGGGAACAGAGAAAGAAGCGGGAGGAAGGGAAGGAAGAAAGGAATTCAAAAGCAAACTTTAGTTATTACTGCTGCTGCTAAGTCGCTTCAGTCGTGTCCGACTCTGTGCAACCCCATGGACGGCAGCCCACCAGGCTCCCCCATCTATGAAACTGCAAATTGAAAAAAGAAATGCTGAAGAATAGATGCATCCACCTTCATTGGCTCAGCCTTGCAGAATACATGCTATAAATACACATTGAAGAACTTGAAATGACAGTCAAGTTGAAACTTCCAAGCTCCCAATCATTCCTTCTAACATCAATGTACTTAGTTCCTAACATCACCATTCTGCAAACTCAAAACCAAATTAACTCAAAATATTACTATGCCAAAAATATATGCCATTTCCAAATAAAGTACTCCAGTGTGCTGGAGACAATACATAAAACTCCCAGAGCACTAATAAAAATTATAGTGAGCTGTCTAGAGGAAATCAATGCTGAAGAAGATGGAAGCTTATTCTGGGAATGAAACTATACCAATTTCATAAAATTTTCACATTGGTGCTCATATCATTAATTGCCTTATAAAATTTGAGGTTTGTTAAAATTCTTTGGTAAATCTTTTGTGGCAAAGGCAGAGATCTAAAACAGGCTTTTTCATTAGAACATTCCATTTTTAATGACCAATACTGTGGAGTCCCAGGGCATGAAAACATTCAGAGGCTGAAGTCAAAACCTACTCAATGGCAGGCCCAAAGCTAGAAATAGAGACAAAGAGAAATTACAAGTCTTACTCTTGTGAAGCTTAGATTCTGGATAAGTAATAGACATTAACAAGTAAATATATGTTGGTGGTAGATTAGTCGCTAAGTCTGTCTGACTCCTGTGACCCCATGGACTGTAGCCTGCCATTCTCCTCATCCATGGGATTTCCCAGGCAAAAATATTGGAGAGGATCATCATTTTCTTCTCCAGGGGAGCTTTCCAACTCAGGGATCGAATCAGAGTCTCTTGCATCTCCTGTATTTGGCAGGCAGATTCTTTACCAACTGAGCTACCAGGGAAGCCCAAATATGAGTTGCAAAATCGGAATTGTAAATTCTTTAAGAGGAATGAGGGAATAGATTAAAAACCCTCTGTTTTATTGATTGGAGAACAGAGCAAGGGTGGTAAATAAGAAAAAGACTCCTTGATATTTGATAGGTCAACAGAGCAGGACTGTTTCAAGTTAAAAAAAAAAAAGAGACTAGATGAAATTATGAGGCAATGGGAGGACTTTAAGAACCAAATTACACAAATCCCTTCACAAATACCAAAAATGTCTTTGGAGACAGGATTGGAGAAGGAGTTAACAGCTAGTAACAAAGTCATTCAAATGATGAAGGACTGAAAGAGGATACAGACAGATATGGTTGTGTGAATGCTACTTGGAATATTTGGAAGACCTCAGAAGGTTGGTCAGGATAAGAGCAGTTTGGGCAAGTTCAATATCACTGAGCATGTCTTTGGCACCTCCAGGGGCTGCTATTCATTGCATGGGATCTACTTGTTTGTGGGAATACTGGAAAGGGGAACATGGAATTAGTTATTTGGTTTCACAGAACACCAAAAGGGATGGAGACCAAAACATTTGCTGAACAAATACTATGTTGTTCTTACACATTAATTCATTTAATCCTTGCAACAACCCCATGAGATACCAGTTAGTACTTCCATTCCACAAGACTTAAAATATGGATTTTACACACACTTAAATTTGACTCCTGGCTCTAATATGTATCATTTATTAATATCCGTGATGACATAAATTTAAAATGTGGTTGAAGAAATGAAGTAAAGTAACTTTCCCAAGGTAATCAAGATTGCTGGGAGAAACATCAATAACCTCAGATAGGCAGATGACACCACCCTTATGGCAGAAAGCAAAGAAGGACTAAAGAGCCTCTTGATGAAAGTGAAAGAGGAGAGTGAAAAACTTACTTAAAGCTCAACATTCACAAAACTAAGATCATGACATCTGGTCCCATCACTTCATGGCAAATAGATGGGGAAACAGTGAGAGACTTTATTTTAGGGGGGCTCTAAAATCACTGCAGATGGTGACTGTAGCCATGAAATTAAAAGACACTCGCTCCTTGAAAGAAGAGTCATGACCAACCTAGACAGCATATTTAAAACTAGAGATATTACTTCACCAACAAAGGTCCACTTGGTCAAAGCTACAGTTTTTCCAGTAGTTATGTATGGATGTGAGAGTTGGACTATAAAGAAAGCTGAGCACTGAAGAACTGATGCTTTTGAACTGTGGTGTTGGGGAAGACTCTTTGAGAGTCCCTTGGACAGAAAGGAGATCCAAACAGTCCATCCTAAAGGAGATCAGTCCAGAGTGTTCATTGGAAGGATTGATGCTGAAGCTGAAACTCCAAAACTTTGGCCACCTGAGGCGAAGAACTGACTCACTAGAAAAGACCCTGATGCTGGGAAAGATTGAAGGCAGGCGAAGGGGACGACAGAGGATAAGATGGTTGGATGGCATCACCAACTCAATGGACATGAGTTTGAGTAAACTCTGGGAGTTGGTAATGGACAGGGAGGCCTGGCGTGCTTCAGTCCATGGGGTTGCAAATAGTCTGACATGACTGAGCAACTGAACTGAACTGAACCTTCCTAAAGCAAAATCAAAGTAGGAGTAAAATTTGCAGCTCCTTAGTTTACAAGCAGTGACCTAACCCCTTGGATTACAATGCCCTCCGTGGTGAACTCTCTAGTCTATTCTGAACTGTCATCAGAAACGTTCAAACTTCAGCTCCTACCTTCATATTTTTTGGTGTCGTTTCTCTATTCAGTATTTTCTGTGGCACATAGCAGTGGAAAATATGTCTTGAAATAACTGTTGTAAGAGAGTAAATTGGTGCATTCTATTTTGGGGGGTGGGAGTGGAACAGGCACTTTAGCAATTCTTATCCAAATTTCAAATGCACATACCCTTTACATAACAATCCTACTGCAAAGAATTTAATTTACTGCTCTACAATAAAAGTATTTCCTGTCATTTAAGTATGGATGTATATAACATACATCCACAAATACACACATACACACACAAAAGGCTAACAGAAGACAGAGTAATGTAATGAATAAGCATATAGCCTCAGGAGCTAAACCTTATGAATTCAAATCCTGCTTCTTTCTGTTTCTACTATTTTCTAATTGTGACCTTAGGTCTCTTGGATCTCTATTTCTCAGTTTGTTCACCTATGAAGGTGGGATAAAAATAGTATCTACTTAGTTGAGATGATTAAATCAACTATATGGGCTTAGGCTAACAAGTGTAAAGTACTGTACAAATGTTAGCTGCTTTATTATGATTTTTACTCAAATACTATAATAGCAAAAGAATCTGAAAATAACCTAAACATCTGCCAAGAATAGGATGGTTGAATTCAAAGAAAATGATACTAGCACTGAAGATATTGAAATATATCTGTATCAGCAGCTTGTCCAGAAGAGAAAAAATACACGTCAGGCAAATAATTCTGTCCAGAGTTCTGTGGGATTTTCCCCTCTCAGTTGTCTCCTAGCCATATGCTAAATTAGTAGAGGACTGGTGGCTCAGAGGGTAAAGCGTCTGCCTGCAATGTGGGAGATCTGGGTTCGATTCCTGGGTTGGGAAGATCCCCTGGAGAAGGAAATGGCAACCCACTCAGTACTTTTGCCTGGAGAATCCCACAGACGGAGGAGCCTGGTAGGCTACAGCCCACGGGGTCGCAAAGAGTCGGACACGACTGAGCGACTGCGCTTTCTTTTCTTTTCTTTCACTATGGTCTGAAGCGCTTCAGCATGAGGGGAAACATGAGACAATACAGAGATGAAATCTTTACCGTCCTTCCTACCTGTTGATTCACTTCAAGTTGCAGCTCTCATGGGAGAAAACACATGAGCCACTTTCCTGTTGACTCTGCTTTCAACAGACTTTTCACAAGAGCTGCCAAAATAATTGGGGAGAATACACGTTCTCTTGTCTGCATCTACAGTATTAGGCTCTCTGCTGTAAATTCTCTTTCACACTTCTTGCCTGACAGGTAAATAGCATGAAAGCTCCCTTAACAGATTATTCTGAGCACTGGTTTTAACTAAAGTTACTCATATGGTTCAAAAACACTGGAGTATTTCTAAATCACATTTAACCATCCATATGGAAATTTTGAAAATAGGGTGAGGGGGAAAACCAGCAGATGAGAATGTAACTTAGCTGCAGGCCTGGTTATAAAAAATGTGTCATCACTGAATTCAAGTCATGCCTTCAGCATTTAGAGACAAGGAACATTTGAAGACCTAGGATGGGACTGTGGGTGAGATGCAGGGAAAGGAAGAGAAACCAGGCAGTTTCCTGACTAACAAGTTCCTGGTACTTTAAATGCCTTAAGTAGTCAGAAAAATCTTATGAATTATGAGTCATCATCTCCACACTGTAACTGAAAACACTGAGGCTTAGAGAGCTTAAAAGTCTAGCCCAAGGTTATTTAGCAGGAAAGTGATAGAACTTAGATTTTAAAACCAGGTTGACTGGTTCTAAACTGTACTGATTCTTTTAAGGCCCAACATTTTGGGTAGGACAATGTATTTCATATATAGAGGCTAAAGGGAAAATGTAGGAATAGACAGAAGGTCTATCAAAAACTCCTAATGGTGCTCTTTGACCCAGACAAACCCTGGGAGGTGACAGATGTTTCAGAAAGTCCTGGATCCAAGCTGCCCAGGAAAGAGGCAAACGCTAGCAACCAAGGCTCAATCTTATTCATGTACTTCTTCGTGAGCCAAAATGAAATGATAGTACACTGGTAATCCACAGCATTTCTGGGAGTCACTTGGGGGTTCTTGTTTATGGGGTAGAAGCCTTGAGACCAAGAATCTGACTCATCTTCCCAGAGAAACAGACTATTGGGAGAAAAGCACAAGAAACCAGCTGCAAATCCATACACTGAGCACAATCTCACAATGCTTGGTTCAGCCCTGCTTGAGCCTGGTAGGTATTGTCCTGCCTCCAGGGGCCCCTAAAAGAGAGGGGATACCCAACATTTAAGGTGAGCAGTAACAAAAATCCCTGGCTGTCTTCTTTATGACTGGACAGCGAAAGAGCCAAGCTCAAAGGTTTAGATGGTGTGACCCTACCTTCCACCCCTTAAGCTAATGTGAGATATAAAGTTCAACACTCTCCATGACCCTCTTCCTCTTCCTGCCTCATGAGCTCCTTCCTCATTCCACTACTGTCTGCACTCCTCACCTGTATTGCAATCCCCACTAAATGCCAATTTATAAAAGAAATATGATGCTAATAGTCCCAGGGATAGGGAATTTCAGTAGGGATTTATTGACAATTTAAGGAAAAATTCTAAAGAAACTAAAGGAAACGAGAATCTAGTGACAATTTTGAAACTATGAGAAACTGATGATATACAAAAATTCTTACATGCATACATGGGCACATGTACACACATAATAAATATAATATATATATAAAAGAAAGATCACACACATACATAATTTTTAAAAATATATCCATAAGCTATAAATCAAGAAATACCTATGTGTGCTCTTGATTTGGAGAGATTAAGACTTGGGTGGCAATCAGAAACATTGCTAAGGCTATTGTGTGCTCAGTAGCTCAGTTGTGTTTGACTATTAGTGACCCTTTGGACTGTACAGCCCACCAGGCTCCTCTGTCCATGGGATTTTTCAGGCAAGTATTGCCTAGCTTCAAATGTTTCTATGTACCCAATGTACCCAGTGTCCAGTACTCTTGCCTGGAAAATCCCATGGACAGAGGAGCCTGGTGGGCTGCAGTCCATGGGGTTGCTAAGAGTCAGACACGACTGAGCAACTTCCCTTTCACTTTTCACTTTCATGCATTGGAGAAGGAAATGGCAACCCACTCCAGTATTCTTGCCTGGAGAATCCCAGGAATGGGGAGCCTGGTGGGCTGCCGTCTATGGGGTTGCACAGAGTCAGACACGACTGAAGAGACTTGGCAGCAATGTCCCTTGGGGTATCACACCAGGCCTCTGTAAGGCAGCTTAGGCTCTGGGACCAAAGGCCAGTCTTTCATCAGTGTGTGTCTCTTGTGTACACCAGGCCTGCATGTGCCAGCTCCCTCTATACCTAATCTCTCACTTGCCCGAAAAGAGCAGTTTTCAAATTCTATCTAAAAACGCTCCCAGTCTTTGGAACGTCTGTTGACTATAAAGGGCCTGGGAGTGGCTGAGAGAAGGATTGGCCTCGTTTTTTACATGGCTCAGAAGGGTATGCTCGGAGATTCTTCAGGATCATTTCCAGAGGCCCAACCCAGAGCACGGTGCTTGGCTCACCGTGGGCCCTACAATTACATTTGTCCACTGGCTCTGAACAGCTTGGCCAGGACAAGTCCATCCTTTCATGCGGGCTCAGAAGTTGCCATCAGCTTTCAGCATGAGCACTGATCCCACCTGCAGAAGACAATGGCACCCCACTCCAGGACTCTTGCCTGGAAAATCCCATGGATGCAGGAGCCTGGTAGGCTGCAGTCCACAGGGTCGCTAAGAGTCGGACACGACTAAGCAACTTCACTTTCACTCTTCGCTTTCATGCATTGGAGAAGGAAATGGCAACCCATTCCAGTGTTCTTGCCTTGAGAATCTGAGGGGCGGGGGAGCCTGGTGGGCTGCTGTCTGTGGGGTCTCACAGAGTCAGACATGACTGAAGTGACTTAGCAGCAGCAGCAGCAGCAGAAGTGGCCAGTGCCTTTCCCTGCTCTCATTCTATTCCTAGGTGAAGAGGCAGAGAGATGCTGTCTAAATGCTCCCAGTGTATTTCAAAACCTAGTCCCCCATAATACCTCCCTGGATGAAAGAGTCAGGGCCTGCGAAATTCTATGTGGGTTACACTATCTTCTTTTATCCTTAACCTGATGTTTTTCCACATAGGGGTAAGGATTGACGTGGCCAGGGATGACTCTCAGAGAACTCCACATTCATCTCCCCATCTAGAGCAATTCACAGAGGACTGCCTCCACAGGCTTGAACTCTAAGGCTGGAAGAAACTTTAAAAGTTATAATGTTCCAATATCTACATTTTACAGGGAAGGAAATTATGATGAGGAGAAATGAGGTGATATAAACTGGGTCATGAACTTGACCCAGTTGAGTCATAACTCACAGCCCAGTGCCCTTTCCACCAGAGCATCAGAGTTCTTCATGGGTGTGTATTCTGCCACACAGAAGAGGTGTTCCTATTACTCATAACAAAATGGATGCAGCTATAGATGAAGCTCATAAAATCTAAGTTAAAACACTGAGTCAGTCTCTCTCCCTCTCTCTCCTTCCAGAGCTGTTCCAGAACACCATGTGTGAGAGAAAACAACAGAATGGAAATTGCTCATACGGAGCATGAGGAGGCTGCCCACCGCCCTCGCACAGCCCGTGTGCAAAGACAGCCCCTCAGCTGTGCTGCAGACACAAGGTGGCTCATGTGCATTGTTTATTGTGACAGCTGACAAGCCAGCTGGCATGGATCACTCCTCACTTCCAACAGATACATGCCACCAGGACATGTGTGACAGGTGCCAGCTGCTGCTCAAGAAGATGGGTAGTGTCCTTGAGGGCCAGCAAGTGCCACCCATGGCCCAAGCCCTGGGTCCTGCAGCCCTCCACAGACTTCCGGGCAGAGAGCAGAAGTGGGACGGGCTTTGTGCTGGCCATTTGTGGGGCAGGGTAGTAGCACACTCACGCAGGCCGGGCAGTTGGGACCGTGACTGGAGCCTAAGTTTATTCTAAGGTTCCCCGTGGGTCTGTGCCATATTTGGCAGTGGAATGACAATCCTGGAACAAGAGGAGCAAAAGAGGAAAAGGAAGAGGCAAAGTGTTCTATATGAAAAATAATGCTCTAGGCACCACCAAAGATGTGGACCAAACACTAGGCAATCTGACAGTTTCTAGAACAGGAGGATCTCCTGTCCTCTGATCTCAGCCAGGTCCACGTGCCAAGAGAGAAGTCGTCCCGTGTAGAGCTGAGGAAGGGGGAGGGTCTGGCCACCCCAACCCAGGGCACAAGATGCCAAAGAGCTTCTCAAGAGGTAGACATCAAAGGACAGGAAAAGCCCCTCTGCTCCCTCTCAGCATGCTGTAGAAAAGGGCCTCACACTGCTGTTTTGGGATAGCTAACTCTTCACGGTAAGGAAGCCGCCCTATTCATCGCAGGATGTTCAGCAGCATCCCTGGCTTCTTCCACCTAAACACCCTCTCCCCAGCTGTGGCAATCAAAAATATTTCTAGACATGTCCCCGGTCCCCTAGAACAGCTCCAAATTGAGAACCACTAGGGTCAAGGTGAAGAGGACAGACTCAAGACCCAGACTGCCTGGGCTCTTAAACCCAATTCTGCCACTGACAAAATGGGTAACTTTGGCTATGTGATTTGATCTTTGTGCTTCAGTGTCCTCAGCTATAAAATGGGAAAAACAATAACAGAACTCACCTTCTAAGATGGCTCCAATATTAACTTAGTTCATACATGGAAAACGCTCAGAATGGTGTCTGGCCCATAGTAAGCATTCTTCTCCCCCAGAGGAGCGCAGGAAATAGTCTATTCTTCTAGGATCCCAGCCAGCAGGGTTCCACCAGTGAGAGGCACTTTGTGCAGTTTTGGAGACAGAAGAGAAGGAGGAGCCACGTTCCCCTCTAGGAATGGCAAACAGAGCCATGTGCAAGAACAGACTTGAAATTTGCCTCAGATTCCGGACCTTCGCCTGCAAAGTCCCTGCTTTGCTACTCTAAATGACTGAGGTCATCTGTGACTCTTTCTTTTGCTTTCTGCATCCTCTTGATCTTTGGGAAGCCAGACGCAGTTCCCAAAGCCTTTCTCCACTTACCTGGCCAATGGTTCTATAAGACATAATTTCCTGTAGTAAATCTTTTCCTTCTTAAAATACCTAGGGTGAGTGGGCTATGTTTTCCAGGCCAAACTCTAACTTATGGACCCATTAACTTGATCAAGATACAAAAAACCTACTATCAGGAAAGTGTTCTTGGGAGTAATGACGCACTGGTATGGAAGTATGGATGGACTGCATATTTATCTATGTATTTATACTAGAATCTTTATTTGCAGAGAAATCCCAAAGTAAAAAAAAAGCAAGCAAAAGTGGAGCTTCTCAAGACAGATATGTGTTGAGGGAATGTGGTATCCAGTTGACTTACCACTTGCTCACACTTTTTCCCCACACCTACAGAATCCTAAGGCTCTGAAACACTGCTTGCAAATACCTGTAGTCAGAGAAGAATCCTAAAATGCACACCAGCTGTTGGTTGATTGCTCTAGAGAATCTGATTTGTAAGGTGCACTATGCCTGGCCCTGGAGAGAGAAAGCACTCAGAAAGAAGTAGAGTCTCTGTTCTCTAGATTTTCATAGTCAAATGGCAGCTGAAACAGAAGCAAGGCCCAGAAGATGCAGAAAACAAGGCGACACATGTTAGTGAGAGGCACATGGCATTGGGGCCTGTAAGTGTCTCTGGGTGTTCACCGGAAGGACTGATGCTGGAGCTGAAACTCCAATACTTTGGCCACCTGATGAGAAGAGATGACTCATTGGAAAAGACCCTGATGCTGGGAAAGATTGAGGGCAGGAGGAGAAGGAGAGGACAGAGGATGAGATGGTTGGATGGCATCACCGACTTAACAGACGTGGATTTGGATGGACTCCGGGAGTTGGTGATGGACAGGGAGGCCTGGCGTGCTGTGGTTCATGAGGTCTCAAAGAGTCGGACACGACTGAGTGACTGAATTGAACTAGATTGAAGGGTCTTTGGTGATATGAGCAAGGCCTTCATGAGCAGACACTGGGCTGTGCAGCACAAAGTGCTCTCCCAGAAGACAGGTCTGAGAAGTAGTCATTCACAAAGGGTCTAGAACATAAAGCTGCCCAAGCAGGGGAGGGGGCCAAAGACCTAGCATTCTATCTCTCTGGTGAAAACACACTGGACTGCTCCCTGTCTGCCATCTCTGGTCCAGCTGCCCACACCATTCTGGAGGGAGTTGCTGTACAATCATTATTTTTCCAATGGATTTTGGGTAGATTGCTTTCATCTGGTGAGTTTGGTTTAGGTGGGACAGATGCTTTGTCCCCATACTTCAGTTTTTAATTTGCTATGACTTTTACAAAACTCCAGCTGTTAGGAAACTGGGCAGATCTGCTTTTAATGTTTTTTAAAAATTGTTTTGATGCACCCACCAAGATATTGGTCTCTCTTTCTAGCACTAATTTCAAAAGCCATATTTTTATGGTTGAGAATTAGCATTAAAAATAATTACTTTTGGCAGCAAAAGTCAGAGAGGTGACAGGAGAGAGAAGTACTAGTGGCTCTGCGCATGTTTTTTCTTTCACTTGCAGAAAGGCTGCCTATGAAACAAACATCATGAGGAGAATTCAAAAAGCTTGAAAATATAGCAAAACCCCTTCTAACATTGATTTATGTTATTTCATAGCAATTTCATAAGTATAGGGGCAAACCACTGCCCCATCACCTGTTCATACCTGAGGCAGTAAACCCCTTAAACACGAGCAGTGTTTTCTGCAACTCTGATCTTCCACAGCAGTCACTGCAATGCCTGGCATGTAGGAGCACTGATAAATACCCATAAATAAACTAAGCAGTGAGTTACTAATAACTGTCAGAAGAGTGTAGATTAAAGCAGTCAAAACCGGTGGGGGGGGGGGGGTGGCTAGAAATCTAGGTAAAATAGATCCTTTGATAATTATTTTATTTATTCTTTCACCTATGTCATGAGCAAAAAGAAGAAAAGGTTGATGATCATTCCCAATTCTCCTCAAATAATGCTCCAAAAGAACTGAACATTTAAACCCTTCTTGATGCTATTATTTAGATATTTATACAATTTCTTGAGGACATCAAGATTCCTGTTTCTTTAAATACCACGTGAGATGCATTCTTCCTTATATTTCTGTGGCAACTACTATGTACCTTTATGATCTGTCAGGAAATGGGGGCACCTGGTGGACCCCATCCACCATTTCTCTTAAACTTTGCTTTCTTCTAATCCTTTTCACATGTTGGATCTTCATCTGTCCCATTTCTTGGACAGGAATAGAGCAAAACTGTGACTGTCCTTTGGGAATCTTTAGCTCTCTGTGGCAACTGGGATCACAGTATGGTGATGCCTGTGAACTGAGTTATATCCTCTGGTAGCCCATGATGTCCCATGTCCCAATTCTCCAAACACCAGAGCACACACTTCTCAGAGGATGAACCAGGACAAACTTTAAGATAGCCTGTGAGTTTAATAATCACTTCCATAGTAGACTGCATTTCTTCTTTGTATATTTTCTGTTTTGATGGTTGTTGTGATATTTATTCCCAATATCGAAGGAAGTCATAACAATTCTGTTAAGGTTCAAAGTAGAATTTCTCATGCTATAATACATTTTCTGTCCTTAGAGATTGTTTCTTTTTATGATTTCTTCATTTAAATATGTTAATAGGAATAAGATGCATACTCTGTATACACATTTGGACATTTATAACAGGTATATAGAGCTTGGCATATAGCAAGTCCTCAATAAATGTTCATTTATTAAATAGAGAACACAGGAAGGATTGAGATCTACTATTAATAGCTTATTATTTTGTGGGAATGAAGTATTAGGCCACCTTTACCTTCAGTTTTTAGTCAGTGTTTGATCTCTTCGTGGCAAATGTTTTGTGTTAGGATAAGAGAGACTCTGAGGATTAGAATAGTGACAAGCAGGACAGACAGACAGATGCAAACCTGGATGACTCAAGTGTGAAGGGGTAAGGCAAGGCAGAAGAACAAAAGTCCAGGTAGGCATTTGTCAAACATTTGGAGAGGCCAAGGACTCAACACATGGTTGGCCAGTTGTATTCAGCACAAATATGCCTGGCGAAAGGGTGATGGGAGCTGAAATCCCAAACAGAGGGGACACCTTTTACTTTTTCATGCAAAGGTACCATATGGGCATAACATAATTCTGAGAGAGCCAAGGGCAATGAAAGGTAGACAAATTTGAAGAGAGAAGCAACATGTGGCCTAAGAATCAAGAAATATTGACTTTATTTAGACTCAATATTTCCTATCAGCCAGTAAGCTCTGATATATTCCCTGCTGGTGGCAATACCAGCTCCTGGATTTTGTCTCAAATCACCCTAAAACATTTCCAAGACTAGCATGAGGAGAGTAAAGCTGTGAATATGAGAGAATGGACTCACAGAAGGCTAAGTCACAGAATCAAAAAACTGAGCAGGGGCTTTAGAAGATATATTGGGTTACACAGTGTCTCCGCAAAGTTCATGTCCACCCAGTGCCTCAGAATGTGACCTTATTTGGAAATGGGGTCTTTGCATATTTAAATAATTAGGATGAGGTAACACTGGAGTAGGGTAGCTTTAACTCCAAGATGATCGGTATCCTAATGAAAAGGTGAGAGACACACAAACACAGAGGGAAGAAGGCCACGTAAAAACAAGGGCAGAAAGCAAAGTTATGTAGCTACAAGCCAAGGGACACCAAAGACTGCCAGCAATCCCTTGAAGTTAGAAAGAGGCAAGGAAGAACTTTTCTCTGGGACCATCAGAGGGGGCATGGTTCTGCTAATGCCTTGATTTCAGACTTATAGCCTCCAGAACTGTGAGAGAATAAATCTCTGTCATTTTAAGCCACCCAGTTTATGTTCCTTCATTATTGCAGCCGCAGGAAACTAATAAAGAAATCATGTCGTCCAGCGCCTTTGAAGGACAGATGTACACACTGAGACCGAGAGCGATTTGGGGAACTGACCCAGTATGACAAGGCTGAATCCTGGCAGAGCTGGGACAATTCAATCATTCACTCACTGTTCATTCACTCCTTCAGTAAATATTCATGGACTGCTTTTACACTTAGAAGAGGTCATTGTACATTAGAGAACACATTGATAGACCTCTCCTTCATGGAACTTCCATTCTACTATATTTGATAGATAATAAACAACTATTTACACAATCAGTTGTTAAGTTACAAGTGGGATGAAAGTTCCTCTACAGAGAGAAAAACAGTGTCTGATGATGAGACAACATGATGGGGATTCTGAGCTACATTGGAAATTAGGCAAAGGCTTCCTTAAAGTGGTATTTGAGAGGAAATATAAAGAATAAATTAAAGCTAGTTTACCGTGTCATGGAAGGGTGGCGTGGGGAGACGCACGATATAAGGGGTTTTTGAGGGAATAAGGAGGCAGAGTTGGAGGAGAATATTCCAGATAAAAATTCTGGCCTTTTCAGCAATCTTCTTTCCACCATACTTCCTTTCCTGGAAACTCATACAAAAGCAAGATAATGTCATTGTCTTATCAACCTATGTTAACCACAAAATACTTACAGCCTAAAAAAGACAAAGGGAATTCTCATTTGCAGTATGCACTAAACTACACATACCTACCCTATAAGTATTTTAGTATTCTATCTAAATTTTTTCACTTTTTGCGAAGTCAAGAATATCCCCTCTTCAATCTCTATCATCCAATATATTGTTACATTTTTCCTGTCTACAAAGCAGTTCAACAGCAGTAACAAAG
Source organism: Budorcas taxicolor (assembly GCF_023091745.1). Taxonomy (NCBI): domain Eukaryota; kingdom Metazoa; phylum Chordata; class Mammalia; order Artiodactyla; family Bovidae; genus Budorcas; species Budorcas taxicolor. Next base: position 43,547,866 of record NC_068917.1, on the reverse strand, counting down.
ACTCTTCTCTGTAATAACTGGCATATTCAATCTGGCCCTGATAAATAAGAATTTGGTAAATACTATACAGCTGACAAATTCTGTATCAATTACACATGCTTATCAAATTCAAAGTTTATGTTGTGGTAGGCTATTAAATGCATGGTTCAGTTACAATCTTCCCGCACATGACATTTCTTCTCTGGTAAAGGCACCAAAGGCTAATTCAAAAATGGGCCATATTTTCTACTAGAAGTTCACTGCATTCAAAGTAACTGAATGCAGTGAATGACTGGCTGACCCCAATCACTACTCACCTAGAAAGTCAATGGCCATGCAGCACTGTCATCCAATTAAAAAGCTTCACATATCTGAAGCTATTTACATGGAGTCAACCATGAAGTCAGGATGTATCAGAAACTACTGAAATTACCAATGTTATTGAAAAACAGCTCCTGGTCAAACTCTCTCATTTTCTTTCTACAGTGGGTACTTAAGTTCTGTGATTCCTTTATTCTCTTATTTCCACTTTACACTAAATAAATATGAAGAATCATATATTCCTAAACAGAACAAAGGGACTGAATGAGCTCACCAAAATACATCAGGCCAGAAACTCCAAAGAGGCATTTTAGAAGACTTCATGCGAAGTGACACTGAGAGTCCCTAATGCTGAAAAAACAATGCAGCTCCTCTGCCTTGAGATTTCTGAACTTATTGGCAAAAAGTGCCTTTGCCCACCCATACCATCTCACTGGGGGAAGGCTCTGATGTTTTTCTGAAATTGCTCTGCTCTGATGTTGACTTGAAAAAACTCCTACACATGGATGCACTCAATCACCCAGCATTAAATGAGACATCTAAGGTTCCTGCCACTCACCATATCTGTCATGTTTTCTCAGCCTTTTGAGGACTCCATTGTTGTGCAAAGCCACTACAATCCCATTACAAGCTGGCATATGATCAGATGATAACTAAAGTGAACACAAACACTTAAACTGCACAAGGAACTGCTGAGATCTCACTCTTGGGCAATGCAGCCCAAGAGATTTTCTGACACCGATCTGAAAGCTGAACAATCACATTGCTAAATGCTTTCAATGTCAAGGAACAACCATTCAATCGGCCATCACGTGCCCGTCATCTGGTCCTGAGTGCTTCTGCAAAAGATAGCTTGGCCTTTATTACCCTCTGAAAATCTTTTATCTTTCAGAAACCACTAACTTGTTCCAGTCTTCTTCCCAACACACCATCACTTCAACGTTTGCCAAAACCAGTTCTTATTACAGGCTAGCCTTATGCTTGTCACTGAATAGTGGCAGTCATTTGCTTGGAAAAATAAAAAGAGATGCTGGTTTAGTTCCAGGTTAGTAACTATATCCAGTTCAAGAAGTTGTTTACTCCTTGACTAATCTTCACTCTGCAGCAGGGAGTATCAGGTGAGATATACTTCTTCACCCAACAGATCATGGAATTTGGGTGCTGGATGCCATAAAAAAAAAAAAAACCATAAGATATGCTGTCTCTACTTTCAAGAAGTCAGCAATCTATCTGTGGAGACATGCACACATGCACACATATACACATACAAACTAGTAACACCAGGAGTATGCAAATATCACATGAGGGACAGAAACAGTGAGGACAATGGTCTTGAGAAGGCATAAATCTCTGTCTTCAGACAGTCCCAGAAGTCTTTCCAGAGTAAAGATGATCTGAAGGAGGCTGTGAAAGGTGGCTAGGGTTCAGCTGCAAAGATTTGAAGTTTGTAGGGATTCCCAATAGGGGAAGTATAACAAGCAAAGACAGAACTCTGAGAATGAATAGTCTGGTGACATAATGAGCCAGGGGAGAAGTCTGAAAATTATAAGAGGAATATACATACACTTCTCAAACAATATGGCAGCAACAATATTTAAGGATGGGTGCTCCAACTGATGAAAAAAATTCAGCAGAAATTGGGATTGCAAAGGTCAGTCAGTTCAATATGCCGTTGGAACATTAGCAGTAAGACCATGATGTATTGACCAAACTGGCTGAAAGTAACATTATTTTTTAACAACAATGGGGCAGGCCTTGTCCCCTGAGCCCAGTCCCACTCCCAGAAAACCTACTTCTAAGACAAAAATATGGCTACATATCAAGGCTGTGGGTATCTTCATAACAGCATGATTTTTGAATGCTTGGACTGATAAAGAAGCAAAACTCTTCCTATAAAGTAATCAAAAATTGTAACTATATCTTGACAGGGAGGAAAGAAGAGAGGGAAGGAGGAAGGGATGAAACTAAAATAAACTCGGCTACTTGTTAGTGGCCTTTGTCCTCTCTTGATAGGAGGAATGTTGAGTATGAGACAGGACAATTAGGTTGAGGTTTAGAGGTAAGTTCTTGGCTCTGCTTCCTCACCTTCCCTCCCCAGTTACATAAGAGTTGGCTCAGGAAGCCCTGGGGATGATGCACAGACCTATGCCCAGAACCCACAGTTGAAAAAGAAGTCACTAAGGAAGGAAATAAGATGAATCACTTCTCTTTCCTGGTTGCTTTTTCATTAATTAAAGGAACACTTGGGATGTTCTTTCTAAGTCATAGTTTATTATCTTTGAATTAAATTAAGCCTGCAAAACATTAGACAAAAATATAAGGGACTTCACAGATTCTTAGATATAATTGACTGGAGTTAGTGGGCTCAAAGAAGGGAGAAGTGAGAAGGATGGCTTAGTGAGTAACTTTCAAATCAAAAGTGCAATAGCTCTCAAACTATCTTTAACCTACACCCATAGTCTCCTAGTCAATAGCTGTTGTCAACGATGCCCAATCCCCAGGGAGGCAGGTGTACACACTTCGGAAAAAAAGTGTTCCCAGTGACATTGGTACATGACTTTCAGGAATCACTATGATAGGGGACAGAATACAAATGACTCTAAGCTAACAAGGGGCATCCCTGGTGGCTCAGTGGTAAAGAATCTGCTGGTCAATGCAGGAGACACAGGTTCAATCCCTAGTCAGGAAGATCCCCTGGAGAAGAAAACAGCAACCCACACTAGTATTCTTGCCTGGGAAATCCCATGGACAGAGGAGCCTGGCAGGCTACAGTTCATGGGGTCACAAAGAGTCAGACATGACCCAGCTATTGAAACCACCCCACCACAACAAGCTAATGAGACCAATTTTCCCTGACTAGAAAAGAAAAACCATATATTCTTGAGGAAAGAGCATGAAGACTCTGTGAATGGCACAGGCTGAAGTTCAAATTCCAGCCATCCTACTCACTGTGTGCACCCTTCTGGGCCCTTAATCCGTACTACAGATGAGGAAACAGCAGGCACTTCATGCAGTGGTAGTGAGGAGCAATGAGGTGACTTGAGGAAGGCACCCAGCACAGTGTCACCTAACAGGCAGTCAATAAATGCTAGTTTCATTCCATTCAAAGTAACACGAAGGATGATGGTTAAGAATTAGAAAAAATTCTAATGGTTAAGGAAAATAGAAAAAAATCTCAGCTCTTTGGAACATTAAGACTCACTAATACATGATCAAAGTTTATACAGGACGTTTAAACAGTGCTATCATATTTGTGACTTCTTTGTCCCTCACAAGCATTTTCAGGGATGATTAGGAAGTAACGGTTGCCCAGAAAGTTAAGCCATTTGCCTGATATCATGCATCTGGCAAAAAATTCAACAATAGGAACAGACCCTATCTGCACATCTCTGGGATTACATCAGACAGCCTCAGGACCTGGCAACCTTACCACCCAAGATATTTTTTTTTCCAGTACGGTAAGCTCATACCACAAATTCATTCATTTAGCAAATATTTACTGAGTGTCTATTATGTGGCATTTAGACCCACCCATGAACAATGAACAATACAGCAAAGAACTCTGCCTTCAGGGAGAGGGATGGGACGAAAAGGCCAACAATAAGCTAGAAACAGAGTAAGTAAATTCTACAGCATGCTGGAAGTTGGTAAATGCTATAGTAAGAAAGAAAACTTAGAGCAGGGAAAGTGTGGGCTTCCATTTTAGATCAGATGCTAAGGTATTAATAGATCTCATGAGGAAGGTGGCATTTAAGCAAAGCCTTGAAGGAGGTGAGAGTTAGTAGATGAGGACAGAGGGCAGTTCCTGATAGAGGGAACAGCCAGTGCAAGGACACTGAGTCAGGAACGAGTCTTGTGTGCAGAAGGAACAGGGGCCCTTGTGGCCAGCGTCGGGTGAGAAGGGGTGGGTAGCAGATGAGAAGGTCCATTTTTCTGTTTTTAGAACTGGCATAAAAGAAGCTTTGTTTGTGGGTATACTACAGATCTTCCTAGCAAGGACTTGAGTTGTCAAGACCCCTCTCAAACCAAGCATGCCATTGTCTGTTTACATTTATATCATACCCAAACATCTGGTCAAGTTAAGGTAAATTTCACCAATCCTTTTCTGAGTATCAGAGAAACCTATTTTTTCTTTTTAAGTCTTTGGGGCTATATTTGTCAGCCTTTAAACCAATCAGATTGGCTTCATGTGCCGACTAAGATCTTTAGGAAGAGTCACACACAAAAACGCTTATTTAGTAACATGGATTCTGCCACCAGGCTTTTTACCTTGGTTTGAATCATGAGATTTAATAGCTTTTCCAATAAGCCTGAGCTTCCAGCTATGAGACAGTTTTTAGATATCTCCCCACTCATTTACATAGCATCAGATTATAAATGTCTGATACTGTGAGAATTAGTGCCGAGCTGCATCAAAAAAAGTAAATAATTAGCAGAAGCACACATGGCGGACTCATTTCAAATTCTTTATTGCTATCACCCTGATATAAGCATGATACTGGTCACGCATCTCCTGATCATAACCACAGTAACACTCAACACAAATCAACTTCCACCTGCTCGCAGAGCCAAAAATAGAGCAGCTCAGAGATTTCTGTGTACTAGAGAAAGTAGTGGGTCTGAGAGATTAAAAAAGACACAGGTCTGATGTAAAGCTTTTTCAAGAGTAACAGGAACTAAGCATTTGTGATTCTTGGACAATTCCCTGAAAGGACTTGAAGGTCTCTGAGGCTGCTACCTATCATGTGTGGTAGGTACCACACCATAATTTCTATACAGAGTATATATCCTATATTATACTATATTAGGGAAAAAATCAAGTTTGGAGTATGGTTCAAACTGGATAATGTAGACTATCAAAGAATAAACCTGAATTACTAATTCATATTCACTTTATTTTTTTTATTTTACTTTACAATACTGTATTGGTTTTGCCATACATCAACATGAATCCACCATGGGTAATAATTTCTATCATTTTTCTTGTGGTTTTGATGCAACTGAATAAGAAATTTATCTCTGATCTTTGCAAAACCCCTCATGACCAAACTTATCTGAGTGATGCTTAGTTTAATGAGTTAATGTCACCAGCAGACAGAGACAGGATTTTATCTTCTACATAGCAAATGTCACAGAAGACAATGGCTACGGTGGATTCTGATCTGCCACACATGAGGTAACTTCAGCCTTGGATAACTTTCCATTATTCATTTCTGCTTTAAAACACAACTTCTGTTGTATCCCAGTCAACTTTCCTGTTCAGCAATTTAATACAGTTAGAATCTCATTTTTAATTGATATAATGTAACACTGCATTTAACATAAAGAGGTTCTTTGCATATTTCTAACAAAAATACACCTGAGGGCCTAGAGGTTTTCCCTGAGCTCTAGGTAGGTTACAGTTTTCTGTCAGAAGCAAGCTGAAGAAGCACTTGTCAATCTGCCTTCCTCAGCAAGCAATGCTAAGAAATAGAGGAAAACAATAGAATGGGAAAGACTAGGAATCACTTCAGAAAAATCAGTTACCAAGGGAACATTTCATGCAAAGATGGGCTCAATAAAGGACAGAAAAGATAGGGATCTAACAAAAACAGAAGATATTAAGAAGAGGTGGGAAGAATACACAGAAGAACTACACAAAAAAGATCTTAATGATCCACATAACCACTATGGTGTGATCACTCACCTAGAGCCAGACTTCCTAGAGTGCAGAGTCAAGTGGGCCTTAGGAAGCAACACTACAAACAAAGCTAGTAGAGGTGACAGAAATCCAGCCGAGCTATTTCAAATCCTGAAAGATAATGTTGTTGAAGTGCAGCACTCAATATGCCTGCAAATTTGGAAAACTCAGCAGTGGCCACAGGACTGGAAAAGGTCAGTTTTCATTCCAATCCCAGAGAAAGGCAATGCCAAAGAATGCTCAAACTACTGCAAAACTGCACACATCTCCCACACTAGCAAAGTAATGCACAAAATTTTCCAAGCTAGGATTCAACAGTATGTGCACCAAGAACCTCCAGATGTTCAACCTGGACTTGGAAAAGGCAGAAAAACCAGACATCAAGTTGCCAACATCCCTGGATCACAGAAAAAGCAAGAGAATTCCAGAAAAACGTCTACTTCAGCTTCATTGACTATGCTAAAGACTTAGGCTGTGTAGATCACAACAAACTGTGGAAAATTCTTACAGATGGGAATACCAGACAACCTTACCTGCCTCCCATGAAACCTGTATGCAGGTCAAGAAGCAATAGTTAGAACTGGACATGGAAGAACAGACTGGTTCAAAATTGGGAAAGGAGTATATCAAGGCTGTATATTGTCACCCTGCTTATTTAACTCATATGCATAGTACATCATGTGAAATGCTGGGCTGGATGAAGCACAAGCTGGAATCAAGATTGCCAGGAGAAATATCAACAATCTCAGATATACAGATGATACCACCTTTATGGCAGAAAGCAAAGAAGAACTAAAGAACCCCTTGATGAAGGCAAAAGAGGAGAGTGAAAAGGCTGGCTTAAAACTCAACATTCAAAAAAACTAAGATCATAGCATCTAATCTCATCTCTTCATGGCAAATAGATGGGGGAAACAGTGGAAACAGTGAAAGACTTTATTTCTGGGGGCTCCAAAATCTTATGGATGGTGACTGCAGCCATGAAGTTAAAAGATGCTAGCTCCTTGGGAAAAAAAGCTGTGACAAACCTAGACAGCACATTATAAAACAGAGACATTACTTTGCCAACAAAGGTTCATATAGCCAAAGCTATGGTTTTTCCAGTAGTCATATATGGATGTGGGAGTTGAACCATAAAGAAGGCTGAGTGCTGAAGAATTGATGCTTCTGAACTGTGGTGTTGGAGAATACTCTTGAGAGTCCCTTGGACTTTAAGAAGATCAAACTAGTCTATCCTAAAGGAAATCAATCCTGAATATTCACTGGAAGGACTGATGGTGAAGCTAAAGCTCCAGTATTTGACCACCTGATGTGAAGAGCTGATTCATTTGAAAAGACCCTGATGCTTGGAAAGATTGAACACAGGAGGAGAAGGGGATGACAGAGGATGAGATGGTTGGATGGCTCACCAACTCGATGGACATGGGTTTGAGCAAGCTCGAGGAGACGGTGAAGGACAGGGAAGGCTGGAATGCTGCAGTCCATAGGGTTGCAAAGAGTAGGACTCGACTAAGTGACTGAACAGCAAACAACTGTACTTTTTCCTGAACTCAACATGTGACCACCTGGGCATCACTTGGATAATTCACAAAGCACCTCTTAAGTCTTCTCAGTTTATCTGGAGCAACATGTCTCAACAATTTGAAACTCCTAATGTAGTCATGTTTGTGCTTTGCTGAGTCAAAGAACAGAAAGGAGATACATACAATCACCAATGAAACATGCTGAATTGCAGTTGAATTTGTTTTTGTCTTCAATGCAGCTGATACATTTCTCAGATGGTTTCATTCAGATACCATCTTACATACAACTTAGATGTCAACAACTTAATATCCAAAGACTTGCTATGCCTAGACATTATACTAAGAAGACCACTAGAATTCCTCATTTAATTCTTATGGCAATTTTCTAAACTCTCATTCCACAACTATCATCCCCATTTCACGAATAAGCAGATAGAGGCCTTAGAGAGGCTGAGCAACTGGTGACTGTTACCCAACTAGGAGATGGAGGTTCAAGCTCCAGGTTCTGTTGCTTGGTTTGATAACCACATGATTAGAATTCACTCTATTGATAGCTCAGTTTTCCCTGTTCTGAAAGTCCTTTTTTAAGAGCATATTTTGGCATGCATTTTTACAGAAAATCCTTACTTTCCCACAATGTGGTTCTATCCATTCATGTATAAACATTAAACTTTCTGTGTTTAATGTTTATGCATTGCTTGGTGGCTGAACTTAGAAAAACTGCTCTATCCTGATTTCTTAAAAAGTTAAACGTATACCTACCATATGACCCAGACATTTTACTCCTAGGTACTTGCCCAAGAGAAATGCAAATATATGTCCACGGTAATACTTGTACATAAATATTCATGGCTATGTTATTCACAATAGCCAATAACCCACTCAATACCAATAACCAATTGAATACCAATTCAACAGGAAAGTAGATAAACAAAATACGTTATAGCCATAAAATGAAATACTACTCAGCATTGTAAAGGAATGAACTACTGAGACACAACGTGGATAAATCTCAAGACAGGTACAGTGGTGAAAGAAGCCAGACACAAAAGAGTACATACTGTAAGCTACCATTCATCTAAAATTCTAGAAAATGTAAATTAATCTATATGACAAAACCCAGAGCAGTGGTTGCCTAGAATTGCAGGCTGAAAGATCAGGTTGCAAAGCAAAATGAAGAAACTTCTGAAGGTGATGAAAATGATCTATGTATCCTGTTTGGAGCAATGATTTCATGGGCTTATACAGGTGTGAAACAATGTGCATTCTCTCTTTAACAGGATATAATTTATTGTACATAAATTTTATCTCTAAATTTGAAATAAATTATCTGGTTTCTAAAGAAAACCATGTATATACTGAAATCCAGTTGTCAAAACTTTTTAAAAACATACTCAATATTTTATGAAACTGCCCAGTCCTTATGTGACATAACATATACTTTGAGCTTTCCACACTGTTTAGATTCTAAACTCCTGGTAGCCAAGAATAAATTTGCATTTTTAGCTTAAATTCTGTGCAGCTCAGAAAACAGCACTAGGCATTGCAACTCTTCAGAGAATTGTGTCTAAATGTAACTCCATTATGCTGTTTTTCATTGCTTTTCAAAGACATCCTGGAAGCAGAATCTAGAGTGAGCCTGCTAGCTTGTCCATAAGCCTTAAAAAAGTGTCACCAAGGAAATGTTTGCATTTGTTCCTAAACATAGACAAGTATACCTTAGAGATATTGTGGGCTCAGGTCCAGACCAACTGAAATAAAGCAAATATCACAATAAAGCAAGTCACAAGAATGTTTCGGTTTCCCACGCACATAAAACTTACATTTGCACTATACTATAGTCTACTAACTGTTGTTACTGTCAGTCGCTAACTCGTATCCAACTCTGCAGCACAGCAGGCTCCTCTGTCCTTCACTGTCACCAGGAATTTTCTCAAATTCATGCCCATTGAGTCGGTGATGCTACCTAACCATCTCATCCTCTGCCTCTCTTCTCCTTTTGCCTTCAATCTTTCCCAGCATCAGGTTCTTTTCTGATGAGTCAACACTTCGCATCAGGTGGCCGAAGTATTGGAACTTCAGCTTCATCATCAGTTCCTCCAATGAACATCCGGGGTTGATTTCCTTTAGGACTGACTAGTTTGATCTTCCTGCAGTCCAAGGGACTCTCAAAAGTCTTCTCCAGCACCGCAGTTTGAAAGCATCAATTCTTCAGCACTCAGCCTTCTTTATGGTCCAACTTTTGCATCCGTATATGGCTACTGGACAAAATATAGCTTTGACTATACAGGGCTTTGTCAGCAAAGTGCTCTCTTTGCTTTTTAATATGCTGTCTAGGTTTGTCATAGCTTTCCTTCCAGGAGCAAGCGTCTTTCAATTTCATAGCGGTGTAGTCCTCGTCTGCAGTAATTTTGGAACCCAAGAAAATAGAATCTGTCACTGCTTCCAATTTTGCCCCTTCTATTTGACAGGAAGTAATAGAACTGGATGCCATGATCTTAGGTTTTTTAATGTGAAGTTTCAAGCCAGCCTTTTCTCTCTCCTCTTTCACTTTTATCAAGAGATTCTAGCTCCTCTTCACTTTCTGCCATTACAGTGGTATCATCTGCTATCTGAGGTTGTTGACATTTCTCCTGGAAATCTTTATTCCAGCTTGAGCTTCATCCAGCCCAGCGTTTCTCATGATGTACTCTGCACAGAAGTTAAATAAGTGAGGTGACAATATACATCCTTGACGTACACTTTTTCCCAATTTTGAACCAGTCTGTTGTTCCATGTCTTGTTCTAATCGTCGCTTCTTGTCCTGCATACTGGTTTCTCAGGGGACAGGTAAGGTAGTCTGGTATTTGTATCTCTTTCAAGAATTTTCCACCATTTGTTGTAATCCACATATTCAGAGGCTTTATAGCATAGTCAATGAAACAGAAGTAAATGTTTTTCTGGAACTCTCTTGCTTTCTCCATGATCCAATGAAAGTTGGCAACTTGACCTCTGATTCCTCTGCCTTTTTTATACCCAGCTTGTACATCTGCAAGTTCTCAGTTCTTGTACTGCCGAAGCCTAGCTTGAAGGATTTTGAGCATAACTTTGCTAGCATGTGAAATGAGCTATTAACTGTACAAAATCATTATGTCTAAGAACATAAAGACATGCCTTAGTTTAAAAAGTACATTTTGCTAAAAAAAAAGAATGCTAACTATCATCTAACAATTGACGGTTGCCACAGGCTTTCAACTTGTGAAAACTGTAGTATCAATACAAAGAACAATGAAGTAGAGCACAATAAATGAGATATGCCTGAAAGGACTGATAAAAACTGAGGACTCTGGGTGAAGTACACTGGCAAGTAAGTCTCAGAACTCCTCTAAAACCCTCCTTCTGTTGAGAAACACGTTGCATCATGTGGGCCATACAGGTAGTATCAGCTTTGAAAGCCATGGCAATCCTGAGCTTGAATTCTAGGTTTTCTACAAGGCAAGGGATAAGGGGAGAGAATATGAAATAGAGTTTAGCCCACAAGAGGTCAGAGACTAGAAAGTTCTGCCAGCTCTGGCTGAGCTCCCACCTCACTGCTCTCTCACTGATACAGAAGCATTAGGATTACCAGTGTCGGTCACAATCTATTTGTTATTGACACTCAATAAGTACAGAAACTGGGAGTTTCTATACTTACAGAAACGTTGCTATATAAACTCCTATCTAGAAACTTGATATTGCTGTGATATGTAGACTCATTTTTCCCTGAACAGGGTATAGACCAGATCCAGTGTTGTCAAGCACGTCTGGTGAATCCAGCCATGAACAGGAGGACCATGTTCCATTTATAGTGGCTTAAAATGCAAAGAGAAAAAACTGACCCTCTTCTACACATTGTTTAAGAAGTACAGGTTTATAGCACATCTTACTCAGTGAAGGTTAATTCTTCCCTAAGTGATTGTGGCAAGATCCAGAAAGAGGTCATTCTCTTTCTTCAATTAAATCCACGCAGTATCCAGCTTGGCTGTAGGGGTTCAGGCTGAGATTATATAGAAAACTTAAATAAAACTTCTCAAAGAGAAAGTTTATCAAAAATGCTATATTTCCATTTATAATTAGTATCATGACAATCCTAGACAGTGAATTAAAAAGCAGAGACATCACTTTGTCAACAACGGTCCATATGGTCAAAGCAATGGTTTTTCCAGTAGTCATGTATGGATGTGAGAGTTGGACCATAAAGAAGGCTGAGTGCTAAAGAATTGATTCTTTCGAACTGTGGAGCTTGAGAAGACTCTTGAGAATCCTTTGGACTGTACTGCAAGGAGATCAAAACCAGTTGATCCTAAAGGAAATCACCCCTGAATATTCATTGGAAGAACTGATGCTGAAGCTTAAGTTCAAATACTTTGGCCACCTGATGGCAAGAGCCAACTCACTGGAAAATACTTGATGCTGGAAAAGATCAAGAACAGGAGAAGAAGTGGGTGACCAAGTATTAGATAGTTGGAAGGCATCATCGACTCAATGGACATGAGTTTGAGCAAACTCTGGGAGGTAGTGAAGGACAGGGACACCTGGTGTGCTGCAGCCCATGGGGTCGCAAAGAGACACAACTGACTGAAGAACACTCACATATGAGAAGAGAGAATCAGAGAAGGATAAAATGCACACAGCTGATAAAAGCTGGGGCCGGATTCAAAGCTGGGTCCATCTGACCCCAAATGGGTTCCCAGGTTTTGAGGACATACATTGGTGTGTCACACCAGACGGACGCCTGCAGGGTAGGTGGGGGCCCTTCAGCAGTGAGCCCCCTTCAAATCTCAAACCAGCCCATCTTTCTCTCAACAATAATTACAAGTCCACCAATCTTTAGGACACAAATTCTCACTCACTAACCGTCCACCAGGATACAATTTTAGTAACCTGGCTAACAGCACACATCTATTTAATTGAACAAACATTAGTCCTTTCAAAGTCACTCAAATGACTGCAGAAAATTCTGAAAGATTTATCCAAACAGGTCTAAAAGCCACAAAAAAAAACAAAAAACAAAAAACAATGTAATTCAGCAGTTGTTCACAGCAGGAGTTTTGCTAAAATAACTCACAACGGGATACACTAGAATGCTTTCCCCATTCCCACAGTTGGTAAAGGACAAGCAGCATTTGAGGACTGAAATATTTTCAAATTGCTCTATAAAATTAGACATATTTCTTCAATCTTTCTCACTCTGGCTCTTGCTTTCGTTCTCCCCCCCTCTCTCCTCTAAATGTGAGGCTCTTTCTTGTCCTTCAAATCTATTGTTCAGTTAATTTGTGCACGCTGGAATATTCTAATTTAAATCCGAGTCTGGGACATTCTATATTTTGTTTCTAGCTGTAAGAGTGTGAATGCCATAAATAACATGTACTGTGCTGTTCACTGTTCCTAAACAGTCTGATAAGCTCATATTGAAACGATTTCAGCAATCACATTTGACAGCTCACCAGGATCCTGTTCAATCCAGCCTCCCAACCAGTCCATTACTCTTGCCACTTTCCAGGAGGAGGAGGCATTCAGACACCCACCTTTAAATGAGAAGAGTTCTGGTGGAACCCTCACAGGAGAGGTATACTCCAGCTAACAGGCCATCAATCTGTCAGTATCTCTTAAGATTCCTTAGCTCTGTCCAACTGAATGTCTGGTTCAGAGCTGAGAGAAAGGGGAACCCAGTGGGTGAGGGTCCTGTCAATTTCATTTCCCAGGATCCATCTGCAAACTTGTGTCAGACCAAAGTGCACAAACCAGATCCACTAGAGGAGCAACACGTACTTTCTTTCTCCTAATTAAGTCACTCATCCATTAAGTAAACAGTAATTGAATACTTACTAGATTACAGAGACACCATGTACTGCTATAGAGAACTTTGCAACCGGACACCTCTAGGGCCAATTCTTGACTCCATTATACATAGCAATATGAGCCTCCCTAAGTTTCTTAACGGAGGGGTCTTGAAGAGTAGGACGTGACTGAGCGACTTCACTTTCACTTTTCACTTTAATGCATTGGAGAAAGAAATGGCAACCCACTCCAGTGTTCTTGCCTGGAGAACCCCAGGGACGGGGGAGCCTGGTGGGCTGCCGTCTATGGGGTCACACAGAGTCAGACATGACTGAAGCAACTTGGCAGCAGCAGCAGCAAGTTTCTTAAGTTTTCAAGGCCTCGGTTTCTCCGTCTATAAGATGGAGATAACAGGGTTGCTATGAGGATCAAATGAGATAAAGCATTATGTAATGTAATGTATGACTCCAAAACATCAACTTTCTTCCTGTCTTCTCCCTTTATTCAGCCATGAAAAGAACTGAAGTACTGATACATGCTAAGTGTGGGTGAACCACAAAATCATGTTAAGTGAAAGAGGCCAGACACCAAAGATCACTTGATCCCATTTATATTAAATGTCCAGAATATGTTAATATACTGCACACTGAATGGTTAATTATATGTTATGTGAATTTCACTTCAATAGTTTTAAATGTCAAAAAAGGATATTAAAGAAAGGAAAGAGGGAAAAGGGGGCAAAGAAGGAAAAAGAAACTGCTCATAGGTGCTGAAGAAAGAAATACCCACAGAGATATAACGATGCTAAGAAAACAAGCAGTTCAACTGAGAAATCAATTAGAAATTGCTCCAATGGTTCCAGTCTCTTTCTCTTCAGTGACACAACTGAGGTTTGAAATCATTCTTTTTAAACCTTCATTTTTCATGCCAATACACAGGAGCCTATACTCTAACTAGCCTAAAATTCCTGGCAGTTACTGAGTCTAGACAGACAGAAGGTTAAGTTCAGCAAAATCCAAAGAACTCACCAGACCCTCTCAACCTTGGTGGGAAGGGTGGGGTGTTCAGAAGATCACCCAGAGGCAGCAGGGAAGCACTGCACAACATGGGGTACCTGGGGAGATCACCATCCTAAGTGGCAGATCCTGCGGGCCGTGAGTCCTGCTAAGAGTGCCTACTGCGCTGGGCCTGAGGGTTCTGAAACACAGATGCTCCCTGCACTCAGAAGGAGGTTTCAAACGCTGCAGATGAAAACTTAGAATAAGAGACGCTAGTTTCCGTAGAAGACCCTTCACTCCTTTCACTTACCACTGGTCCTATAATCTATATCTATAGCTGGGAACTTTGGTCCTCAGTAGCCTAATCACCAAGAATCAACTTCTATTGAAATCTACCAAAATTATAAAATGCAAATGCATATCATCTTATTTTCCTCACAGAATAAAAACATTCATAGTAAATAATAAAAATTTTGTATTACCTTTTATCACTTAAAAAAAATCTTACTTTTAAAAGAATTTGCTGCTAAATACATTCAAGGATGGCAGAAGAGCACATGAAACAAACGTATAGAGCTAAACACTGTATAGCAGCATAAGTAATATACATATTTCTACTGTGTATCAAGAAAACTGAATGTATCCAAGATACCAAATGATGAAGGGATGAAGACGTCAATTCTTTAGGGTCATAAGACATTGTCCAGTTAGACCTACCCTAACATTTGTAGAACAGAGGCAAGAGTACAAATGGAGGCCCATAGATCATATGCTGTGAAGTGTCTGCTCACCCTATCTGATTCAAGAGAGGCAATTCCTGTTCACAAGACCCCTAGCTCCTCCTGGCATTCTCCATTTAAGTTCCTCAAAGAACCTGAAGCTGGAATCCAGGTTGAATGCAGAATTCTTCAACTTCTCAGAGTCCTGCACTAGAACAGAGCTGTGCCAGGAGAGCCCCTCCATACTTTGACTTTCCCCCTTTTCCCCACCTCAGTTCTATCTTCCACCACAAGGGGTATCAAACACACATCCACAATACTGGCCCTCAGCCACCCCTCAGACCTGGGGTTCATCCACTTCAGGTGAAAGAACCTGAGAAGGTCAGAGAAGACCCTAGAATAAGGCGTAAGGCCATTAAGGGCAGAGAATTCTAGGACTCCAAATATCCACCACAAGGTCTAGAAGGAGGGGGCCCAGGCTGTGACTTGGCACATCCCCTTGGATCTGTGGATCCCTTATTTAACAGAGAAGGGAGAAGATAAAGGGCCAGAGTGGAGTCCTTCAGAGCTATGCTCCTCAAAAGTGTGCTCCACCAACAAAAGAGTGGATACCATCTGGGGACCTACTAGAAATACAGAATTCTAGGCCCTGCTTGGCTCCACTCAATCAAAATCTCTAAGCAAGTCTCTATGTACACTGAAGTTCAAGTATGGGACTAGGATAGGGCCTCTTTGGTCCAAATCAAAGGGTGATGTTTTGCCTGGCAATTGTCAGCGCTTTAATGTACCACTTAACCAACTTCAAAAGTGAAGTTCAGCTTTCCAGATGAAATAACATTCCATTCATGTGCATGACAACTGCTGCTGCTGCTAAGTCGCTTCAGTCGTGTCCGACTCTGTGCGACCCCATAGAGGCAGCCCACCAGGCTTCCCCGTCCCTGGGATTCTCTAGGCAAGAACACTGGAGTGGGTTGCCATTTCCTCCTCCGATGCATGAAAGTAAAAAGTGAAAGTGAAGTCACTCAGTCATGTCTGACTCTTCGCGACCCCATGGACTGCAGCCCACCAGGCTCCTCCATCCATGGGATTTTCCAGGCAAGAGTACTAGAGTGAGGCGCCATTGCCTTCAACACAGGGACTTAATGCTCCAACACCTCAGGCAAAGGATCCAAAAAAAGTGGGATGATCTGGGTCCTATCTATACTTCTGGGTCGAGACTGAGTCATGGAGTTTTTAAACATTGTAACAGATTTCCAGAAACTTTATTAATTCTCAGGGCATAATATCATCAGAATATAAGTTAGACACCAAAGAAAATCTGGCTCTACAATTAAAAGTAGGATCCCACAATCTAATTATTATATTTTCAATTAAAGCTAGAGCTCCTGGTACATTTTTCCAGTGTTTCTTGAATTTTCAGAGATCTGTGAGCATGTTCAGAGCAGGAATATGTTAATTAGAGAGAGAATTTCCAATAAGAAGCTCAGTCCACACCTGATAATTAGGAATGTTAAAACAATTCACTGACCCTTTAGAGACTCTTTCCTAGTGTTAGCTGCCCTTAGGGATTCACAGAAGGCCACATCATGATTTCTATCACTTGTCACTTTTGCAGCTGCTTTTGCAGACTGTCATATTTACAAGTCTTCAAGAAGCAGTTTGGTGAGCCAAGTGACACTGAAATCCTGGCACTCCCTTTTTCTACTGTCTGCCTTTCAGTCCTTAGGGCCACTTTAACTTCACCCAGAGCACTTCTCAGTGGAAGATTTTAGCAATGCAAACCCTCACATCCCAGAGTGCAGGATCTTGCCTTCAGAACCTGAATGTCCCTTGGTATCCTAGAGTGTCTCTCCTCTTCACCGAGTGGTGAATGGGACCAAAACCCAAATGTGGAGGATTCTCATCTAGTAGCAGTGAGACCATACTTGACACTTCACCATGCTGCTGTGTGCACTATTATTGCTAGGTGAGCCGGGACACTGGGGCCCTGATTATGTTTTGAGAAACATATGCTTCCAATAGAACTGAAGATGAGCCAACAGAGCAGAAATACAAAGAGAAGGAGCGAGACCAGTCTGAAAATACTAGGAGTAGAAATATCTCAGTAAGATTGCTTATGACGGCTGCACAGTATGCTGTTTTCCAAATGTGCACATTCTCCCTCAATCTTCACCGCCCTGTTTATGGTAGATGTTATCCCCATTTTACAAATGGCAAGATGAAGGCTTGGATTGTTTATAGAAAATCACATAGTTAGTGAGCCATGATTCAAAACCAGGTTTAGCCAACCAAACTCAAAGTTCTGGACCAGTGTGTCATACTGTAAAGAAACCAGAAAAGACTCCAGAAGATTCAGTCAGATCTCTGCATGTTGGATTACTTCAGTATAACCCAAACCTACCTCCTAACTTTCTCCTGTTGCACTTCCTATCTGTCTCCTAGTTAGCCTCCACATTTAAATTTTAGCTCCCACAGATTCTCCACTTTCTACTTTTCATTTCCATTGCCACTGGCCTACCTGGGGCCCGGTCACTTCCCTTCTTTGTTACTGCAACGGTGCTCTAACTGATTTCCCTCCATTCAATCCCTCACTTCTGTGACACAGCCTGATGTCAGAATGAATGTCCCCAAGCAAAATCAGGACACAGCCTTTCCATGGAAATCATCCAACTTCTTAAAAGGCACAATCTCATACTAACCTCCCTTGCTGTCTTGCCTTCCACACCACTCTTCTTATACTTGACCCAAATGATTGCCTCCCCCAAACACAAGACCATAACCTCAATCAAGGATCATTTCATTCCCCAGGGCTGGCATGCCCATCTTTTCATTCTCTTCAATCAAAATCAACTCCTTCCTTCAAAGCTCACAGTCAAGAATCTCCTATCAAGACCGTCTTCCTTTCCTAAGCATTCCCACACGGTCTTGCCTTTGAGCTGCTTTTATTTTATGTCATAGGTTTCAGCTTGCCTGACTCATGTGCTACATTGAAAGATTCAAGGTCATCTTTATAAACACAGTATCTACAATGCTTTTCACAGGGAATTACCATCTGAAATGAACCTCAAGTGAGAATTTTCTTTTAAAGGTTTTTAAACCTTTAAATTCATCAGTAAGAATTCTGAAATTCATTGCATTGCAGATTTTGTTTTTGTTCTTATTTGTTTCCCGCCCCCTTCCCCAGCTAAAAAGCTAGAAGTCAAATCTCTATCATCAATTCTTGCCCTATTCTAATTTCTATCTTCTCTAACTTTATTCTCTACTTTCTACCTGTATTTTACTATTTTATGTTTCCTTTAATTTACCTCATTTTCTCTGGAGCAAGATGGCATATAAATAAATAGTTGTGTAAATAAAGACTAGATTTTTTAGAAATGACTGACAACTTGAATTGAAAATAAGATCCTATTAGGGGAAAAAGTGAAGAACCCAGCCTAAGTTTGTTACAGTTTCTGTCCATAGTCAAAATGGAAGGATGCTGGACTAAAACAAGAAAGCAATGTGCTCTCTGAGACTCAAAGGGTGCTACAGTGAAAACTAGAGGTGTTGGGGGGGCTGTAGTACTCTGAAGCTATGGCCTTAAGCACTGAAGTCCAGATAGTAAACAAGTATCCAACAAAGAGAGAATTATCTAAGAATTTTTTATTTACCTTTGACTTCCCAAATCCAGTCCCAACCATAAGTGATGGCTTGTTGTGCATGGCACAGGAGGTGGAGAAAACTATACTAGAGATTGGTGATATACCAGGAGAAATTGCAGGAAAGCTGGTTATTTAGAGGAACCCTCTTTGATGCAAAAATCCCTCCCCACTCGTTTCTCATTTCATTTGAGTGTAACTACTGACCTTCAAGGAGAAATGAAAACCAGTGGAGGGGGTGAGAAATAAAAGGGGCAGACTGCAGTGGCCCCTGGTTCAAAGGAGTTACTAATCCACTCAGCTAAGGCAGAGAGAAAACCAGGGCTGAAGCCAGGGGGCATCCAGGTTCCAACACTTGGTCCCCATAACTTACTAGCCAGGTGAGTCTGGAAAAATCATCCACTTGTCCAAGCCTCAGTTTTCTCTATCCTAAAATGGGAACAGCTATGCCTTCCTTACAGGGTACTTTGAGGATCAGATGAAATGACATGAATTTGCTTTATAAACTCTTGATCGACAAGAATGTTATTTTCATCTCAACAAATTTTTATTGAGAGAAGCAACAGCACAGGAGCATAGATTACAGACTCGAAAACCACGAGGCCTAGGATTTAAATTCCATTTCTGGCACTTCCTAGTTTTATGCCCATGGACATGTTACTGATCTCTCCAAGGCTCGGTTTTCTCATTTGTAAACGGGATAAGAGTGACTATCGGATAGGCGTACATGAGGAGTAAGTGAGTTAATATTTTATCTAAAGAAGTATCTGGCATATCATAAATATTATACATGCTTCATAAATACATTGACTGTGAATATCCCATAAGCCAGGTACTAAGCTGTGTGTTGCACATGCACCTTGGGCTCCCTCTCATCCACCCCCCAACCCTGCCACACACCACACACAGTAACAAGGGATCCCGTCAGAACTTTCACACACCTAGACACAACTTAACCTATGACCCAAGCAATTGGAGATAAATGGTAAACTTCTCAGGGGCAGAAAATCAGGTGATAACCTCGACAAAGGGTTTATAGCTGGAATTCTCCTGAATTTCAAATTTCAGATTTTCATCCGGTCCTTGTTGTCACTTAATTAATTTGTAGTCTCTCTCCATAACTTGCTCTGATTCATTTATGCTTGTGAAACGTTCAAGCAGTTTTTTTAATACCACTTTTTAAATGAACTATTATTATGACAGCTGTGGAGAAATTCCACTTTGGTGTTGAGAAATGTTTTATACACACCTTTCAGCTTGCCCACGTTCAGGAAAGACATGAAATGCAGGAAGTACAAAAAAAAATCACTTTATTGGATGAAACTTTTACAAGGTCTCTCACCCATCTTTATGAGTTTTGTAGCTTTTTTGTTTTTGTTTGTATGTTTATTCTAAGTTGAACATTAAAGCAGGAGAAGAACATCTTTTCCCTCTTCCTGTTTACCTGGCATGGAGGAGGTAACCCGATAAAACTTCAATGAGGTCAAGTAAATTTTGTCACTCTTGGATAATTCATTCTATAATTAATCAAGGGTTTTATTTGAGGATGATTAGTGTCCGGCCATATTCCAATTTTGACATTCTAAAAATATTATCCCATGATTGACTACTCTTTTGAAGTGCAGCAGAAAAGTTGTTCAACTCATTACCAAGCTCCAAAAATCCTCTGTTGACACAGAGGGAAACCTCTAATTACATGAGTCACTGTAGTTTTACAACTGAATAAACTGTTAACTAAGTTGGAAAAATTATCATCAAGATGATAAAGGTCATTTGGAACTCAATTCCAAAGCACTCCTGACTTATACTTTTCAGAGAATGACCACTTGTAAAGAGATTGATGTCTGGGAGATTAAAGGTGAAATCTAATATGATTTCCCAGGTCTCAATAGGCTGCTTTATACTGACTAAAAGGAAAAGGAATTTCCTGGGCATGTCCCTTCAGTGTTTTGGTCCTATGAGTATGTATGAGAATTCAATCTGTAAGTCATTGTGCTAGCATGTTATAAAGATGACTGGTCCTTTGTCTTGTGACATAGTTTGGTCATACATACTCAATTTTCCACTACTCTTTTGTTCATTATTTTCCTTCAAAGTTTACATTTGTACAGCTTCCTTAATCCTAATTTCTTAAAGGCATGGACCCAGCCTTTTTATATGTTAAATGCTATGCATACAACTATTGTTATCTGTGGGAAAAATCTGGAAAAGTATACACTGGACTTCCTTACAACTATGATCACCTGCTTTTCTCCTCCACTGATCTCCAAGGCAGTCTAATTCACACAATTGAGGGACTGACTGCTTGATAACCTCATCTTCTTTCACCATGAGCCACTGAGTAAAGCTGGAGAGCCTGCTACAATATTAGGAACCATCCCTCTCTTACAAACTCAGAGAAAGAAGAAAACCAATGTAACAAGCTTGGGCACCAGACCTTACTCTCATTCCTTCTTGACTTCTGGGGAGTTAACATTCTAAAGGACTCTTTTCACACCTAGGGCGCTTCCACACTCTACCTGCTTAACATGGAATTTAATAGGCCATTTAGTTATCCTTTCGAGACGGTACAGCACATTCATTCAGTAGAGTATTTCTGCACATATTAAAACTGGTTGTGAGTACTAAAATTCAAGGCCTTGATTGAAAAAAATTTTCCTTTCTCCTAGCTGTGGAATGTAGGATTATTTCAGTACTGAAGGGAAACACAGAGAAGCTGCCAAACATTCTCTGTTCATGTCGCTCCCTCTTCCGCACAATGTATTACCCTGAGTTACTGACTGTGGAAAGAAGCCCATGCTTCACTGAAGCAGTTATGCTCCCGTGTTTCTAGCCTACAGAATGTATAAATTCACATAATAATCACAGGATAGCAGCACTGGAGAAGAGCTTACAGACTTGCTGCTTGAAGTCAGGATAGAAGTGATTTGTCCAAGGTCACACCACTAGTTAGCGCCAGAGCCTGGGCTAGAGAGAGCCTAGTTCTGGCTTCCCAGTCCAATGCTAATTCTCACTATATTTCCTAAGACATATTTGTTTTCTTCCAAAATCCATCCAAATAGCATTTGCTAGAGTTGTAGAAATGCCTATGAGAAACTGACTCTGCAAAGCCAAAGGGCAAATACCAAATACAGAGCCAATCCATCTCGAACTGCTTGGGAAGATCTGTGGGTCAAGAGGCAAGATCATGGCAGGCAGCCCTGCTTTAAAGGATTCTAGGCAGCTGGTAACTGAGACTTCCTGTTTAATAAAATGATATCCTCTGGTCATCCTGCAGGAAACCCCCTGGATAGCCCTGGTACTTGACTAACCAAATATCTACTTATTAACACCTTCTTTACTTCTGAATGGGTAGTCATTTTGATGGGAGACATAAATAGGGGCATGTTAGTCATGGCTTTTTCTCCAGAGTTTGATACTTCGAAAGCAAGACAATCATGTTTTAAATAACATGTTTAAATTATGGAGCCTTCTGGTGTTGGAGAAGACTCTTGAGAGTCCCTTGGACTATAAGGAGATCCAACCAGTCCATTCCAAAGGAGATCAGTCCTGGGTGTTCTTCAGAAGGAATGATGCTAAAGCTGAAACTCCAATACTTTGGCCACCTCATGCAAAGAGTTGACTCTGATGCTGGGAGGGATTGGGGGCAGGAGGAGAAGGGGACGACCGGGGATGAGATGGCCGGATGGCATCAGTGACTCGATGGACATGAGTTTGGATGAACTCCAGGAGTTCGTGATGGACAGGGAGGCCTGGAGTGCTGCAATTCATGGGGTCGCAAAGAGTTGGACACGACTGAGTGACTGAACTGAACTGTATCTAACAGGTTAAAAAAACACCTGCTATATTGAATATATATACTTTGGTCACTTGGTGCAAAGAGCCAACCCATTGGAAAAGATCCTGATTCTGGGAAAGATTGAAGGCAGGAGGGGAAGGGGGTGACCGAGGATGAGGTGGTTGGATGGCATTACCGACTCAATGGACATGACTCTGAGCAAATTCCAGGAGATAGTAAAGGACAAGGAAGCCTGGCATGCTGCAGTCCATGGATCGCAAAGAGTCAGACATGACTTAGCAACTGAACAACAATAACATATTGAATATATAGTCTTCTAATTCCAAAGATATTTTGTCAAAATGAATTCATTGTTTTAAAATCATGGTTACAATAAAAAAAAAAAAATGGGCAGAAGACCTAAAGAAGACACACAGATGGCCAACAGGCACATGAAATAGTCGTTCAACATCACTAATTATTAGAGAAATGCAAATCAAAACTATAATGATATATCACCTCATACCTGTCAGAATTGCTATAATCGAAAAATTCACAAACAATAAATGCTGGAGAGGGTATGGAGAGAAGGGAACCCTCCTATAATGTTGGTGGGAATGTAACTTGTTACAGCCACTATGGAGAGCAGCTACTATGGAAAACTAAAAAAAGAGCTACCATATGATCCTGCAATCTCATTCCAGGGCATATACCCAGAAAAAAACATGATCCGAAAAACATGTACCCTAGTGTTCACTGAAGCACTATTTACGATAGCCAAGACATGGAAACAACGGGGCAATGGATAAAGAACATGTGGTACATATTTTCAGTGGAATATTACTTAGCCACTAAAAAAGAATGAAATAATGACATTTGCAGATGGATGTACCTAGAGATTGTCATGCTGAGTGATGTTAAGTTAGACAGAGGAGAAATATCGTATGACATCCCTTACATGTGGAATCTAAAAAGAAATGATACTAATCAGCCTAATTACATAACAGAAAGAGACTCACAGACTTAGAAAACAGACTCATGGTTTCTGAGGGTGAAGAGATAGTTAGGGAATTTGGGATGGAAATGTGCACACCACTATAAGCAAAATGGATAACCAACAAAGACCTAATATATAGCATATGGAACTTTGCTCAATGTTATGTGGCAGCCTGGATGGGATGAGAATTTGGGGGAGAATGGATACATGTATACATATGGCTGAATTCCTTTGTTGTTCACCTGAAACTATCATGACATTATTAATTGGCTATACCCCAATGCGAAATAAAAAGTTTTTTAAAAAATAGAATAAAATCATGGTTAGATTTCTAAATTAATCCCCAAAGTCTATTTCAAAAACAAAGTTTCACAACACGCTACAATGAAAATGGAAGAAATCCCCACTGGTGGTATATCACCAGATAAGGACAATCTGAAGAGAAGAAGTCTTTTCCTAAACTCTTAAAATGCTAGCAAATGAAAAACAGATTCAGTGAATAAGGATATGGAAAGTGAAAGTCGCTCATTGTGTCTGAATCTCTGTGACCCCACTGACTATACAATTCATGGAACTCTCTAGGCCAGATACTGGAGTGGGTAGCCTTTTCCTTCTCCAGGGGATCTTCCAAACCCAGGGATCGAACCCAGGTCTCTCAAATTGCAGGTGGATTGTTTACCAGCTGAGCCACAAGGGAAGCCCAAGAATTATAGAGTGGGTAGCCTATCCCTTCTCCAGTGGATCTTCCTGACCCAGGAATCCATTCAGGGTTTCCTGCATTATAGGTGGATTCTTTACCAACTGAGCTATCAGGAAAGCCCCAAGGGTGTGGAAGGCATGTGAAATTTCTGAATATAAATTCTGAGTATTTCTGAGGACTATTAAGGTTGATTACAATAATAGAGTACTTTCAGTGGAACTATGTGGGCTGTGACTTATGAAAGATGGGAAAAGAAAAAAAAACACCCGAGAAGATGAAAAGAGATAAAGTCTAGTGAAGTTGGTAGATAGTTCCCAGTCTGACATTGGGTGGTACTGCTGACTTGGGACAGGTGGGCCACTGCGCCTCAGGTAGAAGGGTTGTAATGATAGTCATCAGAAGTGGTTCTCAATGGTGGTTCCTGTCAGCAGCATCAAGACCACTTGGGAAATTTTCAGAAATGCAAAACATCAGGCTCCACCCCAGACCTAATGAATCAGAAAGGTTTATTTTTCAACATCTAGCCCTCCAAGTGATTCTTATGCAAGCTAAAGTTTGAGAACTACTCACTAGTAATGTGGAATGAATAACAGCAGGAAGATGTTCATTAGGCAGGATATTGGCAAATCAGGCAATTTGGCCATATCTCACTAGTGACTGTACTGTAAAGGACTGGTTCTCAAATTTGGCTGCACGTTGAAGTCCCTGGGAAGCTTTTAAAAAAAAAAAACCCTGATGGTCTAGCCCCACCCCAGAGATTCTGACTTCACTGACACAAAGGTGTGGCCAGGGCATCAGGATTTTTACAAGATCCCCAGGTGATTCTAATATGTAACATTTGGAAAACACTGGTGGAAAGCAATTCAATCATATTATCACTCAATTTATCAATAAAAACATCTTTTCTAGACCCTCTCCTCTTGGGTACATGGTTAAACTTGTGCTTTATAACGTACGTTATCACTGGGAAACCATGATCAGTTGGGGTCTACTTCCCATAGGCCAGTAGTTCTCAACAAGGGGCAACTTTGTCCACTCAAGGAATGTCTGGCAATGTCTAGAGACATTCGTTGTCAAAATAAGAGTGGAGAAAGTTCACTACTGAAGTCTAGTGAAGAGAGAAGGCAAGCCCTCACAGCAAAGAACGATCTGGCTTCAGATGTCATTAGTGCTACTTCTGAGAAACTGTGCTATAGACAAATCAACTATTCTCCATTTTAACTCTTGTACCTTAGACTGGATGGAAGAAAGGGTGGGCTTGCTTCACAGGCACAGCCATTTTGGCTCATTTCAGCCCTATCAGAGTCCCTTTCTTGTGTAGATGTCTGTGTGAAGTTATCAGGTGCCTGCTCAGTTACTAATAAAAATAGTGCTTCATTTTCCATTCAAATATGGTTCTTGTCGCATACATTCTGTCGGCCAGAATCCCCAGAGGCAAGAAAGGATAAGTGGAAGGATTTAGGTACCCAAATCCTTTGCTCTAGCAATTCCCATGACTAGCCTTGACTTTTCATTTGCAACTGTCCACGTTTTTTAACTTATCAAGCTGAAGAGTAGGCAGAATAGAGAAGTGAAATGGGAACAGGGTCATATTCAGCCAAACATAAACTCAACCTATGCTCTCTGCATTCAGATAGATGCTGGGAGCTGCTGATGGTTAACCCTTGAGCACATAAGACATGTCTGCTGCTGAGAACAAACTCTGCTACAGAGCCCTACACACTTATTCATCTGTTTTCATTCTGGCTTCAAAAATCAGTAGAGCAAAAAATCTTTTACCATTTATTGTGTTTCACCCCAAATCTTCAATATCCACAGTTCCAAAGATTTCCACACTGATTCTGAGCAATTTATGTCAGCCCAGGTGTTTAAAGTTCCAGGTTGAAACATTTGGTTAATTAACATCATGCTGCAAACACTCAAAATCACTTCAGCTGCCACTAGAACAGAACAAAACTCCCAAAAACAAAAACTGTGGGGAAATACAAACAAATGTCGGTATTCTGTGAAAAGTGATATATGATTTTAGCGACAATAAAAGCAGTAAGAGCTTTCTTGAATTAATACCATGTTCCTAAAAAACAATTTTCCAAAGTAAATTATATTGAATTTGAGTGAAGACTTCAAAGTACACATATTTATAAGGAGAATGCAGCTATGTATGGGATGCCAAACCATTACCACTTTCTTGAAAAGAAAAAAGGTGCAGTGAAAAAGCAGGGCAAACCCCAAGAGTGGCAATCCTGGAAATATCCAAAGAAATAGCCACTCTTCTATTGAAAATCCCAAATGGCTTTTCTCCCCTCATTTCAGATCACAATGCTCTCAGCTATGGTTCTCTTTAGCCCCCTCCACTTCCCACAGCCCCACTCAAGGTCCAAGTTTAATGCCTGCATTCTAATTCTTTTAAACATTCACTTGTGCCTTTCTTCCCAATCATTTTCAGAAAAACTCACTTCTTTTGGAAAGAGGCCTGAGGAGGTTCTGTCAGAATTAATTTTTTTTAAGTATTAATATAGACTGTAGAGTGTTAAGAAATAAATGCAGTTCTCTTCGTTTTGAGGCAGGGGTCAGAGTGAGGTTCACTGAGTATTTGATGTATGTTCTTCTTTTCCAAGCACTAAGGAAGGTGGGAGGTGAGAGGGGAGCAGTTCTGGCTGAGCCTTGCTCGGACTCCCAGGTGGTATTTGGGTGTGACTGGTCTGAAGTGACTGTAAGGCTGACAGCTCCACTACAGTGAGTGTGCAGGAAGGGCTCTCACGTAAGCTCCCAAGGGTAGAGACAAGTTCAGTCTCTAACAGGCCTCAGCTGTTAGAGTGCTGGGAAGACACTGCCTGAATACAGTATTTTGTCTATAACTCAGACTACTCCCAGGAAAACCTTCTCACGCCACAAATCCTGGAAGCCATGGGCTTGTAAATAAAGCCCAAAGAAACAAATGCAAAGACCTGTTTGCCCACCGTGTCTGAGCTATTGGGAACTGACACACCTCTTAAGAAGAACATAATCAAGAAACACAAAAGGGAGAAGAGAATAACATTCAAGACAAAAACAAGATGCTGCTTCGATTCATCTGTGGTTCCAGAAATCCAATAAAAATCTGGTGGGTTGAGAGCTCGCAAAGACTCTCTCCTTAACCAAATGTTACACAGGTTCCTTCAAGTCCTCCTTCAACTGGGCTCCACCCTCGGGTCCTGTCTTCAGCTTGTCTAGTCTGGTTGTAGCAAGAATCCTGCTAAGTCATGTAAGCAAGAAGCCCCCGACCCTTGGGGTCTCCTTTTAGTAATTCCCATCCACTGACCTGCTCATCCTGCTCCTTGGATATGAATTCCCATGTGTCTTTGTATCTACAATTGTGCCAGGTCTATATTGGAGTCTCTTTTCCTCTATTACAATAGTTACTGAGTAAAATCATTCTTCACCACTTTAACTGATGTCAGGATCTGCAAATCAGAGAAGCTGCGAGACCTCCTAGGCATGCCTGACAGAAAGGACATGAGAAAACATTTTGATCTACTCAAGAGGACAATGCAGAGGAGAATGAAGCTCCTCCAGCAGAATGAAGAATGAAGTCTTTGAAACAGTGCATGGCTCCAAACTACCCACATCCTCCCTAATACCAAGTTCTATAAAACAAAGTATTTCTTTAAGCAAGTGAGCATATGGATCTGCTCAAAGACTGGCGGAGACATTGAACAGTCTTTCTCTTGCATCTCAGTGATCTCTCTGTGGGTTTCCATCTTCTGAGCTCCTTTTTGCCTGCTCCTATTCCCATTTTTTAGTTAGGAAAGAAATTTCTTTTCAGAGAAATCTGATTGGCCCATTTCACCCTTGAGTGGGAGGAGCTTTTTGCTGGCCAGCCCACCGACTGCTGTCTTTGGATCACTCGTGCACCTGTCACCCAGGCAGCCACATTTGGGCCAAGATCAAGTGGACTAAAAAGCAGTTATCCTCAGAAAGAGACTGTGGGCCTGAGTGACAAGCTATTGCTCACAATAACTGTTACAGAGTTGGAGAATTAGCAAGTTTTCTCATATCTGATTGAAAAGAAAAGCAAACACCTGAGGAGTGTTCAGTTCTACTAGGACAAATATAGATTATTTAATTTCTTGAAGTCTATGGTGAGATCTGTTCCTAAATTATTCCAGACAACATCTTAAAAGTCCTCCTGAAAAAAAAAAAGTCCTCCTAGACAAGAGAATGGGTAAGAAACAGCCCCCGAAATGCCAAGAGTGAGGCAAAATTTTGACTAAGTCAAAAACATGGTAAAAAAACAAAAACAAAAACATGGGTAAATGTAAATTCCGAAGAGTTAATAAACTGTAGCACAGAATTAAAAGATAAAGCAAAGAAAGGAGCTGAGGAAATAGATAAACTAAGCCTGAGGTTAGCTCTAGGAAACGAAGGAAGGAGGGAAGGGAAGGAGGCAGAGAAGAAGGGAGGGAGGCAGGAAGGAAGGGAGGAGGAAGTGGGCAGAAGGGAGTTGAGCCTGTCCTCGCCATAGTGCTGGGGTGGAGATTCAGTCTGCCATAGCAGACTCCAGAGAGCAGAGTCCCTAGAGTTGATGCTGATTTTCCAGTTCTAGGTTCTGGCCATTTTTGTTTCAACTTTCTAATTGCAAAGATCCGTTTTTGCTATTATTGCCACCTGCAGCTCTATTACTTAAGAAGCCCACTTATGAAAGAAATCTATACACACACTGGGCCTCGTGCATTTAACATAAGTAGAAAGTGGCATAAAGACGAAGTGTTCTGGACATTTTCTGCTATAAAAATGATGTTTTTTTTTTCTTTTGTACATACAATGTAATAATTCAACAAAAGAAGAAATTCTGGTCTCAACAGTCAAGGCCTGGAAAAAATCAGACAACAGGCTTACGATGAAATTAAACATAGCATCAGAATCACAGCCTAGATATTATGAGTCCTCACAAAAGAGATCTCTAAAGCTCCAGCCCTGTCAGAATCTTTGAATAACTGTGGAAAATACAAGATGTGCCAACAACTGGGGGACTGGCAAATGTCATTCATGATTTCAAACTAAAGAATAAGATAGATTCAAAAAACTGTATAGAGGTCACCTTGGGAGAGAGCTTGAGAAAAATCTGAAATGGTTCATTAAAAGTAATTGTTCATGAAAAGCCAGAAAGAGAAGCTGCAATCACCAGAAGGCAGCAAAATTTTACCCAGAATCGGCCATATCTGCCTAAGCATTTTTCCCTTTGATTACACTGACCTGTGGACTTCAACAATGCATTTTAAAAAGTCTCTTATGATATTATGCATTATGGGGGGGGGGGGGAGAGGATGTAAAATTATCGTAAACACAAACCATTCCCAAAGTTGACACCCATCACAAGAGAGGTTTCCAGCCGCTTGCCATAGAACCCTATCCTTGCCCCATCCAGCTGAACATTTCATATGAAGTTGAATAAAGACAGTAATAATAATAAAGGGATACGCATAAAGTCCTGGGGCTTCCCTAGTAGCTCAGATGGTAAGGCATTTGCCTGCAATGCAGGAGGCCCCGGTTCGATCCCTGGAGAAGGAAATGGCTACCCATTCCAGTATTCTTACCTGGAGAATTCCATGGACAGAGGAGTCTTGTGGGCTACAGTCCATGGGGTTGCAAAGAGTTGGACACAAATGAGCAACTCTCTCACACTGCCCCCACCCCCCTCCCCCCCCCCCCCCACACACAATCCTTAGATGTCACAGAGCTGAGAAAGGTATCAGATACATCAAAACTAGAGAGGTTTGACAGGTGTTGAGAGATAGATAGGATGTAATATTTTCTACTTGGGTCTAAGTAAGCAATTACATAAATAGAGGCTGAGGGATATCCAGATTAAGTAACAGTAAAGACTACATTTTTGGAAAAAGACTACATTTTCAAAAATGGAAAGCTAAACAAGATTCAGTGATGGGACAAGATCATCAGTTTGTGTTTAATGTGCACATGGCTTCTGGGATTACAGAGGCAAAAAACCCTTTCTACTCTGGACCATAGCTAAGATATACCTTTCAGTTCCAGTGATACATTTTTAAAGCAATGTACATTCACTGGGAAATAGTTAGAGGATAGTCACTAGGATAGTAAACGAGCCCTAAATCCTATCATATGAGGAATGACGAACTGGGTGTGTGCATATATAAGACAGGCAATATGTTGTCTAGGTATCTCCAAGGGAGAACTTAGCGATAAAGCTATAGAATATATTTTAGCTCATTTGAAAATGGAATAGGCTTCCATGGCAGATGCTGGAAGGCCCCAAAACCACTAAGTTATACAGGAGGGTCAACCTTAAATGGGTGGCTGGATGAGGTAATCCAGTAAGGTCGTTTTAATCTTGAGTCTATGCTTTTTAAAAAAAAATATTACTTTTTAAGTCTTATATTCCTTTTTAATCATGTTGTTTCACAAAATACACTATCACTCCCAATTACAAATTGGCTTAAATCCACACCCTTAGACCTACCATTAAAAGACCTCTACCAGATGGCTTCATTTGCCTTTCATTTTAGTTTCACAAATATTTATTGATTACCTACTATACTGTGGACACTATTCTAGGAGCTCAGGATATAAAATTGCCAATGATCTTTGGCCTCAAGGAGCTCACAATAAAAGGGGAGAAAGAATTTTAACCCAATGCTGGCAGAGTGAAGAGACAGAGTGGGCTCCGTGTGCTACATCATTGGAGCACAGAAGAGGAGTCCACTAGCTAAGCCAGAAGACCCTATGAAAGACTAAGCGGGCGATATAACTCTAGAGCCACATACTGGACCTTTCTGTATACTCTTTCTGTTACATATTAGAAAAGTAACTCCAAGTAGTTTAGACAAGGTCAATGAACTCTTATGAGATGAACTCTGTTGGGATAGAAGGGGTGTGGACAAAACCCTACTTTCCCAAATCCACATATCCAAGAAGGTCCTCCTTAGGAGACAGATTTTCTGTTTAAGGCTTCTGGTCCATCTAGCCATTCCCTAAGGAAGGAGACTGTGATTAACACTCAAGAAACTCTGACATCCACTGGATCCAGTTAACCAGGGAGGTAGTTATACACTCCACAACCAGCTGCTATTCAGTAGACCCAGGAAAGTCTTTGTTCGCTAGTTCCAATTTTTCCAGCAGTCTCCAGATGAGAAGTCTGGGTAACACTCAAAATTCAGGCAGTATGGTAAGGGGCATCACAGTGTTCTGAAATCTAACCCATGAGCAGAAAACCCTTAATAAAACAGATACTTTGTCCTGTTTACTGCAGTTCTGTGTGTTCATGCTGAATTTAGCCAAACCCTGAAGAAGAGGGGTGAGTGGTAACATTTGAGCATCAAACCCTACTCTGACTCTCTAGCAGATTCTATCATACAAGGCATGTTCGAGTTAAACATAATACAATAGTTAAGTTGAACCATGGAAAGCATACAGAAATTTTTAACTCTGAATGATGTTCATGAGGATCAAGAAAAGAAAACATATTGAGCAGAAGATAGAAAGGTACAAATCAAGCTGTGAGATGGTTCATGCACTACAAGGGATCCTGCTGAAAACTTATTCCCCTGTGGATCTATTTAAACGGTCCACCTTAAATGCTGATATTATACAGGGCTATCACATAGTCACACCATGGCTCAGCATGTACATAATATAATAAAAACCATTCTCATAAATAGAAAAAAAGTTAACTTTCACAGTGAGAAACAGCTTGCTTAACTACATTATAGTATTCAACTGTGTGGTTATTTTTAAATTGCCTTAAATCGCTCAGAAGGCAATGACCTAATCAAGAAAGAAGCATCTCTTCATGGAGTACATGAAAGCACCATTTAAGCTCAGGATTCAAAGATGGCAGCATCTCTCCCAACACTGAAGATCTCTCTGTGGCAATCAGATGTCCCAACTGCAAACTTCCTTAATAAATTCACCCCTCTCCAATACTTTCCCCTTCCAGCCACCCACTATGCAATCAGGCCTAGCCTGTACACCCATTAGGACCCTGACACAAACACCTTACCAGAGACTTTGTGACTTCCAATATTTCAACCCTTTCCTGGAAATATGCAATGTAGTTCTCCTAAAAAAAAGCATCTCTGGAGAGTCAGTGACTTTACTACATCCTTTCACTTTGAAATAGTCACCAACAAGCAGTAAGATGAGTTCAGAGCAAGCAAGGACTCAAAATAGTTTTGTGTTCCTGATATAGTCAGCAGACCTCTATTGTACCAAATATCATAGCCAAGGCTACGGTTTTTCCTGTGGTCATGTATGGATATGAGAGTTGGACTGTGAAGAAAGCTGAGTGCCGAAGAATTGATGCTTTTGAACTGTGGTGAAGACTCTTGAGAGTCCCTTGGACTGCAAGGAGATCCAACCAGTCCATTCTGAAGGAGGTCAGCCCTGGGATTTCCCTGGAATGAATGATGCTAAAGCTGAAACTCCAGTACTTTGGCCACCTCATGTGAAGAGTTGACTCATTGGAAAAGACTCTGATGCTGGGAGGGATTGGGGGCAGGAGGAGAAGGGGACGACAGAGGATGAGATGGCTAGATGGCATCACGGACTTGATGGACGTGTCTGAGTGAACTCCGGGAGATGGTGATGGACAGGGAGGCCTGGCGTGCTGCGATTCATGGGGTCGCAAAGAGTCGGACATGACTGAGCAACTGAACTGAACTGAACTGAAGAGACTGCTGAGGACAAATGACTGGGTTTTAATTAGGTAGCAATTCAGATGAACACCAAGGATGTAGGAGCAAGTTGTCACATTAAGCATACTAGCCAAGAAGCAAACACCTAACAACAACAACCAACTCTTCTAGATATCAAGTGGGCCAGGTCTTGACAGGAACCTCTTTACAGGCCTAGGATACAGAGACCTGCAGCTTGCGTACTAGTTGTTGAAATATTCAAGTGTATTCATACTGGTTGGTAAATACCCACTGCCCTGATACCGAAGTTCCCCCTGCCACTAGGATGGCCACTTGGATTTCTCCTGGAGGACCCCTCCCCCACAACATGATAGATAGAAGATGAAAACTTGGCACAAAATGGGCTGTCCAGGACTCTGCATCAGCACTATAGCTGGCGTCCATTCCTGGCATGGGAATCCCATGGACAGAGGAGCCTGGCAGGCTGCAGTCTACGGGGTCGCAAGAGTCAGACACGACTGAGCGACTAAGCACGTAACACATTTCGGGCATGGATCAGTGACCATGCAAGGCCTGTTATTAAAGAGGGCGACTATCACCAAAGCCCACCAGCGCAGGGGTGCTAGCAGGAGTGTCCTGTGAGCATATTAATATTATGATTCTCTTTCTCATCTTTATATACAACTCCCTCCCTCCAACACATGTATGGACACATAGGATTAAGCTCTCTGCATAACAGCCCTCTGAGAATGTCTTAAAATCACAGAGTATATATCGCTATAAAGGAGACACTGTGCTTGATTGGGCTGTGCTTAGTTGCTCAGTCATGTCCGACTCTTTGCGGCCCCATGGACCACATAGCCCCCCAGGCTCCTCTGTCCCTGGGATTCTCCAGGCAAGAATAGTGGAGTGGGTTGCCATGCCCACTAATGCTGGATTAGGAGTCATTATTGTTTTCATACATTTTTAGGGCGATTCAAACCTTTTAGTTGTGACTTTTTTCAATATTCAAATACCAAGTTTCCATTGAAAGTCACTGGCATCACTTTTATTAGACTGGCTAGGCTTTAACCACCCCCATCAAAGCCAGGCCTTCCTTCATGTAAAAGAGGATAAAGAGAGTAAGCCTTTACACCTGCAAGTGAAACTCTAAACCTGCCTTCAGGTCCTTGTAGTTGGAAGAAGTAGAAAGTTTCACAATAAATTACAAAGATTCGTTTTTCCTCCTCTTTGAGAACAATAAACTTCTGGTGAATGCAGGATCCTAGGCAAGTAATTACTACTCAGGCACATGTCTCAAAGAACTGCCTGAAAGCATCCATTGATAATCTCCTGTGAGGCCTAAATTTTCCCTGTACTCCCAGTCCCCAAAAGAAACTGGGTCAAAATGAAAGCAGACAGTGAGCCTCAAATAAGCAGAACAGAATGCACTTCTCTTCTCTCATGTGTTGATGAGGGAATTCAAATACTGCTTAAGCAAGACATAGCGCTGCTTATTTTCAATGCCGGGTGTGGTAGGAAGAGTTAAATGAAGAAAAGAAAAAGTGGAGGGGCAGAGGTGGGGGTGAGAGGCTGCCACGGACAAGCAGACAGAACATTCTGAATTCTGGATTGTTGGAAACTGTGACAATCCTAACACTTTCTTAGATAAGCTCATGGAATGCTTAAACCTGTGCCTAAATGTATCAAAACTTCTTCTAAAATATACCTATATCTCCCAGTAACTATCTGCCTGCAATGTGAGAGACCTGGGTTTGATCCCTGGGTTGGGAAGATCCCCTGGAGAAGGAAAGGGCTACCCATTCCAGTATTCTGGCCTCTAGAGTTTCATGGACTGTAGAGTCCGTGGGGTCACAAAGAGTAAGACACAACTGACCGAATTTCACTTTCCCAATAACTATATAGATCAGTGGAACTGGTAGAAAAAAACCAAGAGCTAGCATTTTATTTATTACACTCAAAGAAAGAACAAGGTCATAACGACTTGATTAAATGAACACTACTTGAGATATACTACTTGTGACAGAATACAATTTGGGACTTTCCCGATGGCTCAAACAGTAAAGAATCTACCTGCAACATAGGAGACCCAGGTTTAATCCCTGGGTTGGGAAGATCCCCTGGAGAAGGGAATGGCTACCCCCTCTAGTATTCTTACCTGGCGAATTCCATTGACAGAGGAACCCAGTGGGATATAGTCAATGGGGTTGGCAAAGAGTCAAGACACAACTGAGCAATTAACACTTTCACTTCACTTGAGAGATTTTTATTTTTTAAAAAAGAACACAACAGTCATTCTTACCAGAGGTTTGAAAACTCTTTAGATGTCATCAATAACTTGGCGGGGGGAGGGGGGGGGCAACATAATTTTCACATTTATCATTCTAAGAAATGTCAAATGGATGAGATAAAAACTCAACAAAGAAACACTGGTCTATCGCTGTGGCTAATATTCTAAAGTTTGATCAAAGGTGCTTATTTTTTCCCATTTATGTTTAGGTGCTAGGCTTGTGAAAGATAGGAATCTTTGTAGATAATACATATATACATGTATTGAAATGACATTCTGGAGGCATAATGCAAGTTAGGGAAGGTGAGGTCAGGGCTAGAATCCTGCCTCTGGAATGCCAGGCCAGTGTTCTTGCCCTTCCCCTGGGCTACCTCTATCTATGGCCATGTCTTCAACTTGGTCTTGGGAGACATGTCCAAACCTTCTCCCCCTGTTTTAATTACAAGTCTGGTGCTCTTAATAATGAATATCACCTCCTGACAACCACGCCTTAACTCAAGAGCCTTCTCTTTTCACTAAGACTTCAGGATCAGTCAACAAGCTTACAGGTGAGAATGTTCTTCATCAAATAAAAAGTTAAACATAAAGATGTACGTATGTACAATGGGATATTACTCAGCCATCAAAAATGAAACAATGCCATTTGCAGCAACATGGATAGAACTAGAGATTGTCTCCAGGGCTTCCCAGGCGGATCAGTGAGTGAAGGAAGAATCCACCTGCAATGCAGGAAATGCAGGAGACACGGGTTCGATCTCTGGGTTGGGAAGACCCCCTGGAGAAGGAAATGGCAACCCGCTCCAATATTCTTGCCTGGAGAATCCCATGGACAGAGGAACCTCGCAGGCTACAGTCCATGGGGTCACAAAGAGCTGGATATGACTGAAACGACTGAGTTCACACAGAAATTGTCATACTGAATGAAGTAAGTCAGATAGAGAAGGAGAAATATCATATGATATCCCTTACATGCAGAATCTAAAAAGACATGATACAAATGAACTTATTTACATAACAGAAATAGTTTCACAGACTTGGAGAGCAAACTTATGGCTGCCAAGGGGAAGGGTGGGAGGAAGGGATAGTTAGAGAGTTTGGGATAGACAAGCATACTATTTAAAATGGATAGCCAACATGGACCTATTGTATAGCACAAGGAACTCGGCTCCATGTTACATGGCAGCCAGGATGGGATGGGAGTTTGAGGGAGCATGGGTACATGTATATGTATGGCTGAGTCCCTTTGCTATCCACCTGAAATGATCACATTACTAATTGGCTATGCTGCTAAGTCACTTCAGTTGTGTCCGACTCTGTGCGACCCCATAGATGGCAGCCCACCAGGCTCCCCTGTCCCTGGGACTCTCCAGGCAAGAACACTGGAGTGGGCTGCCATTTCCTTCTCCAATACATGAAAGTGAAAAGTGAAAGTGAAGTCGCTCAGTCGTGTCTGACTCTTAGCGACCCCATGGACTGCAGCCTACCAGGCTCCTCCGTCCATGGGATTTTCTAGGCAAGAGTACTGGAGTGGGTTGCCATCTCCTTCTCTGACTAATTGGCTATACTCCAATACAAAATAAAAACTTAAAAAAAATAGACATTAGAGTGCATCAGGGAAGGCCCATATAGAGCACATCCTATTCATTTCTACATGGTTTGAGACATTAAAAGTAGATTCATTGGAGAGATGTGCATATCTGCATATTTGTACAATCATATTTGTGTTCAAATCTACCTTGATAAATCTCTAAAAGCAATACTCATATCAGACAAAATAAACTTTAAATTAAGGACTGTTACAAGAGACAAAAGAATGATACTACATAATGATCAAGGGATCAATCCAGAGACCATGGGGCTAAATAAATACCAAGTTAAACTTCCTCCCTGCAACAAAGGGCTAAGCCAGACAATCTACAATTACTTTTCAGGATTTTTTCCTAACTGTACATATAAATGTCCCTCAGTATGGACTGGAGTCAAACATCACACTTGAGTTTAACTCTTTTAAATTGTAGCAAAATACACATACAATTTTAACCACTTTAAAGTATGCAATTCATTGGTATTAAGTGCATTCACAGTATTATGCAACCATTACCATTGTCTAGTTCCACTACCTTTCATTACACTGAAAGGAAGCCTTTCAGCCATTAGCAGTCACTTCCCATCCCCTACTTCTAGTAATCTAATCAACCACTAACCTGCCATCTATCTCTGTGGATTTACCTAGCCTGAACATGTCCTGTAAGTTGAATCACATAATATGTGGCCTTTTTGTCTGGCTTCTTTCACTGAGAATAATGTTTTCAAGGTTAATCCATGTTCTAGCATCTATCAGTACTTCATTGCTTTTTATGGCTGAATAATATTCCACTGTATGGATACAGCACATTTTGTTTATCCATCCACCACTGATAAGGCCATTTGATTTTCTTATACGTTTTGGCTACTGTAAGAAGTGCTGCTATAACTATTCATGTATTAAGCTCTTGTTTGAACAATTGTTTTCAATTATTTTAGGTCCTATACCTAAAAGTGGAATTGCTGGACCATATGGTAATTTTACATTTAACTAATTTCAGTTCAGTTCAGTCGCTCACTCATGTCTGACTCTTTGCGACCCCATGAATCACAGCACACCAGGCCTCCCTGTCCATCACCAACTCCTGGAGTTCACTCAGACTCATGTCCATCGAGTCAGTGATGCCATCCAGCCATCTCATCCTCTGTCATCCCCTTCTCCTCTGCCCCCAATCCCTCCCAGCATCAGAGCCTTTTCCAATGAGTCAACTCTTCACATGAGGTAGTCAAAGTACTGGAGTTTCAGCTTTAGCATCATTCCTTCCAGAGAAATCCCAGGGCTGATCTCCTTTAGAATGGACTGGTTGGATCTCCTTGAAGTCCAAGGGACTCTCAAGAGTCTTCTTCAACACCACAGTTCAAAAGCATCAATTCTTCGGCGCTCAGCTTTCTTCACAGTCCAACTCTCACATCCATACATGACCACAGGAAACACCATAGCCTTGACTAGATGGACCTTAGTTGGCAAACTAATGTCTCTGCTTTTGAATATGCTATCTAAGTTGGTCATAACTTTTCTTCCAAGGAGTAAGCACCTTTTAATTTCATGGCTACAATCACCATCTTCAGTGATTAACTTATTTAGGGACCATCAAACTGTGTTTCTCATGGGCTATATCATTTTACATTTATGTTTAATTTTATAACTATTATTAAATAACATGATGCAGGAACAAGCAATTATGCTGGCTTCTTTGTATTGCCCAGATTCAGTTTATTGGACACCTCCACAAACAGAACCTTTTGGTCACTCAAACTAAAGCACCTCTTCCTCCCCATACCCAGGGACCTACAGGCTACTATTGCACTCTTCTCACAGCACTTTCAGACTGTCTGGAATTATTTAATCATTCATTTGCTTGTTTATTGCCTATCTTTCTCTTCTAGAATGTAAGCTCCATGAGAGTGGCACTGTTTTGCCTTGTTTTTCACTATATCTCCAGTGCTTGAAACTGTACCAGGCACAAGCAGGCATTCCTTTAGTGAATAAATAGTACTCAAGGCTAAAAAGAATTATTATAAGACAGAGGAAAATCCAGACCCAGTACATATTAATTTTCTTACTTCTCAAAAAAAAAAAAAAAACAAAAAAACCAAAAAACAATTCTGGATGGCAACAGGCTCTAAAGGCTAAAGAAAGGAAAGAAATGTGGTCACAAAGGCCACCCAGTTAGTGACACCATTGACCAACGACAGACTGCTTAGTTTCAATTATGCATTAAGGCTCAGCCTCTATTTCAAAGACCAGTCACAACTGCAACTGGTTGGTTTTGTTCCTTAGGTTAAGACAAAAGTCCTTAGCCGTTAATGTAAGTTTGCTTCAGGCTTTCACTTTGCTTTGTTCTGTCCTGTTTATCAAATGGAAGCCTCAAAGAAGTCACTTTAACATCAAAGCAAAAAAGTCAAGTTACTTTGTAGGATCCTTCAACGTGTACACACCTGCTTTTATCCAGCTTGGGTCTTTTTCACAAGGATCAGATTCTTGCTGTTTGAATAAGAGAGAAAGAAGAACAGAGAGAAATGTCTGAGTTGAGCACCAAGCCTTTCAAAGGTCTCACTCTTTCTTAGGAGATGAAGATACCATGGCTTCATGCAGTAAACTGCTTATTCAAAGACACAGAGCTCCCTGGTGGCAGGGCAGACTGCCCATCTACACTCACCAGTAGAACATCAGTTCCATGAGGGCAGAGACCTTGCCTTTCATGGTCACTGCTTGATTTCAGAATAGAACAATGCCCGCAGTCTACTCAATAAATGTTCCCTCGGCTCCACAGTGCCTCCATGTTTCCAAGCTTTCAGAGGCACAGCACAAATACACGTGTTTTCCTAGGCTCTGCCAAACTACCTGAATTTAAAGACTGACAATAAACACCTGGGTTAGAGTCACATGGGCTTCCCTTGTGGCTCAGCTGGTAAAGAATCCACCTACAAAGCAGGAGACCTGGGTTCAATCCCTGGGTTGGGAAGATCCCCTGGAGAGAGGAAAGGCTACCCATTCTAGTATTCTGGCCTGGAGAATTCCATGGACTGTATAGTCCACGAGGCCGCAAATAATTGGACACGACTGAGCGACTTTCACTCACTTAAAGTCACATGAGGATGTGCTGTGGAGTGAATTCAACAGTCAGGGCCTGTGGGTTTTACAGCTATAGAAATGGCCTTCTATGGGAGAAGGAGGCCAATGCAGTCCTGTTCAGGGGCTTCGGTGGAATCAGGGAACATTGATGACAAAGCTGTCTCATGGGAATTCAGGGTTTGAAAACATGATTATCAGTTTCCTAGGCCTTGGCTTATTTCCTTATTTCCTTTAGAGATCTGTGCTGTTCCTCAACTAAAATAATAATAATGGTGGCATATCATGGATAGTCAAACTAGAAAATTTTGAAATCAGAGTAAATCTTTTAAAATTTTGGTATGTTTTGGGCAGGGTGAGAGGAACTCTTGGTGATGGTAGGGGTGGTTCTTGACCAAATCATCTGAGAAAACAGCAGTTTTCAATATCCTGCTCCTTGGCACACTTGACCACTATGGGCTATCAGTGCTTAGAAGATTCTATTTTTAAAAATGAAGATATTGGTCCAATTAAAGGGCTCTCAAAGCTTTTCCCACAAGAGCTACTAATTAACCTTTCTGGGATTTAACAAAGTTTGCCCTAACATTGATCTCTAAGGTTTTTAAAAAATCATTATGATGCTACCTTGATTTTTAAAATTTCATTTTCCTCTCTTCCTAGTCTTGTGGGTAAGGGGCAAAAAAGAAAAAATGATGCCAGATATGCTTCATCTTTCTCCTTTCCATTACTTTTTTGTCCTGAACCAAGAATGAACAGTGCAACTGGGGCTTCCTGCTTTTTAGCACATGGAGTTGTCATCCTTGACATCAATAAAGTTGGGAAAAGCCTCTGTTTTCTCTTTCTTGGACTATTCTGAGACATGTGTCTGCAGATGTAGAGTCTGACTGTCCTCAGGTTACTCTAAATTCCAAGTAAGATGAAATCAAGGGTGTCTATGTATAGCCCTGTTTCTGATCCTGTTTTTCAATGTCTCCCAGCATCACCAAAAAGCTCTTATACTTAAGCACGTTCCACATGCAAAGAAAATGGGGGCTCCAAGATGACTGAGAGAGTAGCTCCCTCTCAGGGCTTATAATCTTGAGACACATGAAAGATTAGAATATGTAAATAAGAGATAGAGAATATGTGATTTAAAATGAGGATTTAGAACTGAGGATTTAAAATGGAATACTACCTTAAAGATGGGACAAACTGAATGAAATTCAACCTAAGATTGAATGCCAGTTTCTCAGGAGACTTCTATAGAGCCAGGCTTTGCGAGCAAAGTAAAGGCTAGAGAAAGGAAAAACACAAAACAGAGAAAAAAAGAGAGTGAAGAAACTAGAGAAGAGAAGAGAGGAGAAAGAGGAAAAGAGAGATAGACACACATAAACCAGGAGGTCAAGTAGGCAGGGAAAACGAAAATGTTGATGGGGAGGAAAAAGGGAGTTGGCAAAGGCAGCTACTACTTGTCCAAATAACATCCTTGTGTATTGAAAAACCACTCTTCTTCCTTAAGACATTTTTTATTTTTTATTTTTTATTTTTGCCATATGCCAGGAAAAAATGCCGCAATAATTATCGCTATCTATGATGACAAAGAATGTGATGGCGCCTCCTAGAACCGTGCCGCACACACCGTGCACAGCCTCACATCCTGGCCATGCAGACTTCATAACAGTTAGGCTCCTACACTTCATCTTCAAAACTATGACCCTAGAATATGAGGATGAGCAGCTTCATGAATGATCAACAACGTCCTAAGGAACCAGAAGCTGAGATAATCCAAATTCCAAAGCTGGCTTTATGGGCTGTGAAGCTATGCAGTTGCACAGGGCCTCACCAGCAGAAAGGCTCCACACTTGGTTTAATACTCTGCTGTCACCATTGTAATATTCTTAACAATTTTTGAACAAGAGGCTCCATATTTTCATTTCCACTGGGCCCTGAAAATTATGAAGCTGGACCTGACTAATTTCAAACTGAATTTTCTCTGGTTGGGTCCATCCCCAAGAAAAATATGTAACACAGATATGAACTTTTATTCTAAAGACCTGAACAGGAAAATACAGAGGTAGGTGACAAAACAATTTCAAAATGGATAATGACAAATCAAGAGAAAAGCTTTTCACTTCTGGGAAAAGGCAGGCATTTGAGGTCTGTTTCAGACTCATTATTTGTTCTCAACTAAAAAGCACAACATAAAGCCACTTTTTGTGTGAGCCACTCCACTCCTCTTCAATGAAAACAATTTTTTAAAGAAAGAAAGGTCAACTGACTTCCTAGGGAACAGAAAAATGCAGCATGGAAAAAAAAATGTTTACCCAACTTTGTCCATGATACCAAAACAAGCCTTTGACCATTCTCAGCAAAAACATGGCAGTACTTTTCTGCCATGCTGTAAGAAAAAGTGGTCTTCACTGAGAAAAACCTCAGAAAAGAGGCCTTGATGATGGATTTGTGCAAAAAGCCCAATCTCCTTGCTATGTACTTTGATCTCCTTTACAGGTTAAAAACTAAATAAATAAATAAATAAATAACTGTAAAGAAAATAGAATGTTCTAAAATATTCCATAGACATTTATCACTATTCTGGGGTTTGGAACTCAGACATTTTCTTCTGATATATCTGAATGATTTATCCAAATAAAGCTAAGGAAAATGACAAAGAATATCACTCATTGTGTGGATTGTACAGAATTGCAAACATACCTATTCTCTGGGGAAAGGAAGTGAATCCAGGATTTAGTTATAAGCCTTGTTTCCTATGCCACAAATTTCTGCAGCCTATGTGTGCTTTCCTTGGCTTGCTTTGGTTTCGGTTTTTATTTATTTTTGTTTTTCCATAATTAGCAACTATGAACACACATGTACAACAGGGAGCA
This sequence comes from Budorcas taxicolor, assembly GCF_023091745.1. NCBI lineage: Eukaryota > Metazoa > Chordata > Mammalia > Artiodactyla > Bovidae > Budorcas > Budorcas taxicolor. The sequence continues at coordinate 43,505,272 of NC_068917.1, read as the reverse complement.
CAAAAGCATGGCACAGGATAAGCAGTCACTGCCCTGGGATCAGAAGTCACATCTCTATTTCTCTGCCTACTGATTTCTTTCACTTTCTAGACTCTCTTGCCCCAACTTTAAAAAAGAAATTGCTATCTCTCCACTGAAATTCCACATCTGTTCTTGCATGTTACCATTTTTTTCCCAGTAGATCCTTGAAAATACCTAGCAGTCGTTTAAAATCCTGCCTAATAATTAAAAAACTGGACCATATCTACGTCTATTGCCTCTTTCACCTTTTGGGCTCAAGAGTCACATTCACTTGTTTCTTCATCGGTCTTATAACTTAATTTTGCAGACATTTTTTAATAGAAGAAACACAGAGACTAAATAATATTTATCCAAAGAAAACGCCTCATCTTTCTTGGTAAGATACTGTTGGGGAAAAGGGGCACTGTGTCATTTAATCTATAGTTGACCTGTGGATTTTTTGGCTGCACGGCTCTGGAGTGGCAAGCAGCCGAGAGGAGACACCCTATGTCCAAGGTCAGTAGTGGTGGCTGTGAAAAGATACCCCACATCGAAGGTAAGGAGCAGTGGCTGCACTTTGCTGGAACAGCCGTGAAAAGATATCCCACTTTCAATGTAAGAGAAACCCCAATAAGATGGTAGGCACCGAGTGAGGGAATCAGAGGGCTGCTGCTGCTAAGTCGCTTCAGTCGTGTCTAACTCTGTGCGACCCCAGAGACGGCAGCCCACCAGGCTCCCCCATCCCTGGGATTCTCCAGGCAAGAACACTGGAGTGGGTTGCCATGTCCTTCTCCAATGCATGAAAGTGAAAAGTGAAAGTGAAGTCGCTCAGTCGTGTCCGACTAGTAGCAACCCCATGGACTGCAGCCTACCAGGCTCCTCCGTCCATGGGATTTTCCAGGCAAGAGTACTGGAGTGGGGTGCCATTTCCTTCTCTGAATCAGAGTGCAGACAGACTGAAATCACAGTCATAGAAAACTAGTCAGTCTAATCACATGGATCTCAGTCTTGTCTAACTCAATGAAACTAAGCCATGCCGTGCAGGGCCACCCAAGACAGACAGGTCTTGGTGGACAGTTCTGACAAAACGTGGTCCACTGGAGAAGGGAATGGCAAGCAACTTCAGTATTCTTGCCTTGAGAACCCCATGAACAGTAAGAAAAGGCAAAAAGATAGGACACTGAAAGATGAACTCCCCAGGTCGGTAGGTGCCCAATATGCTACTGGAGATCAATGGAGAAATAACTCCAGAAAGAATGAAGAGACAGAGCCAAAGCAAAAACAACACCCAGTTGTGGATGTGACTCATGATAGAAGCAAGGTCCAATGCTGTAAAGAGCAATATTGCATAGGAACCTCGAATGTTAGGTCCATGAATCAAACAAATTGGAAGTGGTCAAACAGGAGATGGTAAGAGTGAATGTCGACATTTTAGAAATCAGCTAACTAAAATGGACTGGAATGGGTGAAATTAACTCAGATGACCATTATATCTACTACTGTGGGCAAGAATCCCTTAGAAGAAATGGAGTATCCATCATAGCCAACGAAAGAGTCTGAAATGCAGTACTTGGATGCAATCTCAAAAATGACAGAATGATCTCTGTTCATTTCCAAGGCAAACCATTCAATACCATGGTAACCCAAGTCTATGCCCCAACCAGTAATGCAGAAGAAACTGAAGTTGAATGGTTCTATGAAGACCTACAAGATCTTCTAGAACCAACACCCAAAAAAGATGTCCTTTTCATTACAGAGGACTGGAGTGCAAAAGTAGGAAATCGAGAAACACCTGGTAAATTTGGCCTTGGAGTACAGAATGTAGCAGGGCAAACGCTAATAGAGTTTTGCCAAAAGAATGCACTGGTCATAGCAAACACCCTCTTCCAGCAACACAAGAGAAGACTCTACACATGCACATCACCAGATGGCCAACACCGAAATGAGATTGATTATATCTTTGCAGCCAAAGATGGAGAAGCTCTACACAGTCAGCAAAAACAAGACCAGGAGCTGACTGTGGCTCAGATCGTGAACTCCTTATTGCCAAATTCAGACTTAGTAGGGAAAACCACTAGACCATTTAGGTATGACCTAAATCAAATCCCTGATGATTATACTGTGGAAGTGAGAAATAGATTTAAAGGACTAGGTCTGATAGATTGAGTGCCTGAAGAACTATGGATGGAGGTTCATTACATTGTACAGGAGACAGGGATCAAGACCATCCCCAAGTAAAAGAAATGCAAGAAAGCAAAATGGCTGTCTGGGGAGGCCTTACAAATAGCTGTGAAAAGAAGAGAAGCAAAAAGCAAAGGAGAAAAGGAAAGATACACCCATTTGAATGCAGAGTTCCAAAGAATAGCAAGAAGAGATAAGAAAGCCTTCCTCAGTGATCAGTGCAAAGAAATAGAAGAAAACAATAGAATAGGAAAGACTAGAGATCTCTTCAAGAAAATTAGAGATACCAAGGGAACATTTCATGCCAAAAGGGGCTCAATAAAGGACAGAAATGGTATGGACCTAACAGAAGCAGAAGATATTAAGAAGAGGTGGCAAGAATACACAGAAGAACTGTACAAAAAAGATCTTCACGACCCAGATAATCATGATGGTGTGATCACTCACCTAGAGCCAGACATCCTAGAATGTGAAGTCAAGGGGGCCTTAGGAAGCATCACTATGAACAAAGCTAGTGGAGGTGATAGAATTCCAGTTGAGCTATTTCAAATCTTGAAAGATGATGCTGTGAAAGTGCTGCACTCAATATGCCAGCAAATTTGGAAAACTCAGCAGTGGCCACAGGACTGGAAAATGTCAGTTTTCATTCCAATCCCATCTCACATGCTAGCAAAGTAATGCTCAAAATTCTCCAAGCCAGGCTTCAGCAATACGTGAACTGTGAAATTCCAAATGTTCAACCTTGTTTTAGACAGGGCAGAGGAACCAGAGATCAAATTGCCAACCAGAGATCAAATTGCCTAATTATTGGATCATTGAAAAAGCAAGAGAGTTCCAGAAAAACATCTATTTCTGCTTTAAGGACTATGCCAAAGGCTTTGACTGTGTTCAGTTCAGTTCAGTTCATTTCAGTCACTCAGTCATGTCCGACTCTTTGTGACCCTATGAATCGCAGCATGCCATGCCTCCCTGTCCATCACCAACTCCCGGAGTGCACCCAAACCCATGTCCATTGAGTCAGTGATGCCATCCAACCATCTAATCCTCTGTCATCCCCTTCTCCTCCTGTCTTCGATCTTTCCCAGCATCAGGGTCTTTTCAAATGGGTCAGCTCTTTGCATCAGGTGGCCAAAGTATTGGAGTTTCAGCTTCAACATCAGTCCTTCCAGTGAATATTCAGGACTGATTTCCTTTAAGATGGACTGGTTGGATCTCCTTGCAGTCGAGGGAGTCTCAAGAGTCTTCTCCAACACCACAGCTCAAAAGCATCAATTCTTTGGGGATCAGCTTTCTTTATAGTCCAACTCTCACATCCATACATGACCACTGAAAAAACCATAGCCTTGACTAGATGGACATTTGTTGACAAAGTAATGTCTCTGCTTTTTTATATGCTGTCTAGGTTGGCCATAACTTTCCTGCCAAGGTGTAAGTGACCTGCCTCTTGAGAAACCTGTATGCAGGTCAGGAAGCAACAGTTAGAACTGAACATGGAACAACAGATGGGTTCCAAATAGGACAAGGAGTACGTCAAGGATGTATATTGTCATCCTGTTTATTTAACTTATATGCAGAATACATCATGAGAAACGCTGGGCTGGATGAAGCACAAGCTGGAATCAAAATTGCCCAGAGAAATATCAAAAACCTCAGATATGCAGATGACATTACCCTTATGGCAGAAAGTGAAGAAGAAATAAAGAGCCTCTTGATGAAAGTGAAAGAGAAGAGTGAAAAAGTTGGCTTAAATTCAACATTCAGAAAACTAAGATCATGGCATCTGGTCCCATCACTTCATGGCAAATAGATGGGGAAAAAATGGAAACAGTAACAGACTTTATTTTTTGTGGCTCCAAAATCACTGTAGATGCTGACAGCAGCCATCAGATTAAAAGATGCTTGCTCCTTGAAAGAAAAGCTATGATCAACCTAGACAGCATATTAAAAAGCAGAGACATTACTTTGCCAACAAAGGTCCATCTAGTCAAAGCTACAGTTTTTCCAGTAGTCAGGTATGGATGTGAGATTTGGACCATAAAGAAAGCTGATCCCCAAAGAATTGATGCTGTTGAGCTGTGGTGTTGGAGAAGACTCTTGAGAGTCTCTTGGACTGCCAGGATATCAAACCAGTCCATCCTAAAGGAAATCAGTCCTGAATATTCATTGGCAGGACTGATGCTAAAGCTGTAACTCCAATACTTTGGCTGCCTGATGCATAGAACTGAGTCATTGGAGAAGACCCTGATGCTGGGAAAGATTGAAGGCAGGAAGAGAAGGGGACAACAGAGGATGGGATTGTTGGATGGCATCACCAACTCAATGGACATGAGTTTGAGCAAGCTCCCGGAGTTGATGGACAGGGAAGCCTGGTGTGCTGCAGTCCATGGGGTTGCAAAGAATCGGACATGATTGAGTCACTGAACTGAACCTTTGGATGGTAACTACATAGCACTCCAGAGGGCTGTGGCAGGACTTCTCTCAGCTCACCTCTCCTGCCCCCAGTCAGACTTCACCAAGCTTACTGTCTTGCTCTTGGGAAAGTCCACATGTGCCTTAGGAGGACACTATTAGCTTCTCTATCCTTTGCCTGCCACCCTTATGCACTTGGTAAAAGTCCATGGATAAGTTAGAGGGTCATGCAGGCTTGCTCTCTGGATAGGGATCCTTGGCTTTCTAAATAGTCATGCCAGACAATATGCATCTACTCAAAGTTAGTTGAAATTGGGCTAGTTTCTCCTTACTCTGCCTATAACATATTCATCCTCTTCCTACCGCTCTTCCAGGAATGAAAGCAGTCCTGGGTTTTTTTTTGTCTCCTAAGAAGAGAAAGAATTTATGTATATTTCTTTGTGTCCTTGGCTCTGCCACTGGTTTAAAAACACTTGGAATTCTGTTGCTTATTCTCATTGATAGAGTAGAGGTGAAAGTCTCCTGCAATTTTTGAAACCTGAACTAGAACTCAACTCCTACATTTAAGGAGTTGAGTTGAATTCTACATGCAGCCTTCCTCCTGGAACCTAAGGCTCCTGGCCAGTCCAGCCAGCTTCTTTGAGCCCATCTGCCAGTCCCTGTAGCATATGCCAGACACTTTACTGGAAGATATTTCAGTCAAACCCCTAGTTTGGAAATCCTGAACTTCTCACTTCATGGAGTTTTCACCCCTCACTTAGTTCTGTTTTCAGTTCTCCAGGACTAACAGCCTTCAGTCAGTCTTCCATTTATGTTTTCTCTTCAGCTTTTCAATTTAACAAGTATTGTCTTTTTAGACACCAGTGTGGTTCCTGACTCTCTTCTCAGTTGATCTGTTTCTTACTACCTTCTTTTCTCTAAGTCAACCAGGCTGTACCCCAGAAGCAAGTCTAACCCTGCTCACTGGTACCATTCTGATGCCCTATCACCCTCCACCTCACCTATAGATTTTCTAGACTCAGAGCCCACCCTCCAGTTCTTACTTTCCAGTCTATCTCTTTTATGCTCCGCATACATACAGTTCTACCCCAATCTTCTGGTCTTCAGATAGACCTGCACACCAGTCTCCATTTACCTGCTTTGTGATGGTTGCTGCTCAACTGTTAACATTACCGTACTGCATGGGGTTGGGGGGAGGGCTATATATTCTAGACTTGGAACCTCATGTAACTAAGCACAGAATGGTTTAATTGCACTCTTGTAACGACTGAACTATGCAGAGTATATATTATCATAGTTTAGTGTAAAAATGAGATGCCAACAATTCTTTTTAGTCTAATGTTTGCATGAGAATCCAGTAAAATATCTGAATTATCAAAAGCATCATGAAAGCCAGCATCATGATATAATGAAATGTTTCTAGAGGATAAAACAGCAAGACAGTCTTTCTTCTGTTTGCATATTCCATGAAGAACTACGCTAGAATGCCACGTGTATGTAATAAGGACTGTCTGCATGTTTTAATCTGCTCCTTTGCTTCCTCAGGGATTAGGGTGTCCTGAGACAGCTTTTTCTCTTTGGGAGGGCTGAGCTTCAGGTGGTAAAAAAGGGACATGGGAGGGAGAGAGGGCTACAGGTGTCTTGGTCCTCCAAGTTCTCACTTCATTTGCCCTGAGGTTTGGGGCTGTCCTGGCACCTTTTCCTGACATGACTTCATTATCCACAATATGGAGATTGAATTACTTCCTTGCCTACTCACACTAAGTACCCAGATTGTGAAAGTTAATGTCTATACAGCACTGTATGTTCTTTAACCCAAAGGCGCTCAACAAATGCAGAGTCATATTATAATGATACATTGGCCCTGTGGTTTAGTGACTTCCTTAATTTGGGAGAGAAGGAAAAGGTAGTTCAAAATTAAAATGTTTACGATATGTTGAAATGTTCCTTGTGGATCCTTTGCTAACTTCCTCGTATTGAAACTACTGGAGAGAGTGGGAAAGAGATGGAAGGGAAAGCATAGATTCTACGCTTTCTTTGCTTCTGTGCCAGTTTCTACCACATAGAGTTTTCATCAAACAAAAAGTCTAAGACAGAGATGGAGTGAATTTTGACTTAGGGTTCAGAAGACTTGCAGGTCTAGTCTTAGTCAAATCACTTATTCTCTATGTGACCTCAGTTGAGTCACTAATCTTCTCCAAACCTCAGTTTCATATCTGTTAAATGGGGTGATAATAAATCTGCCTGCCCCCATCACTGCCGTGAAGATTAATTTAGCTAGTGTATGTTAAGGATGACACACACTAAGGACAGTGTATAGGCAACACAGAGTCTTACTGCTGTCATGTTGACTAAGAACTTTGGAATAAACTCAATTATATCACTTGAATCTTCACCCTCATCAGATTAATATACTGATGATTAGTAAATTAAGTTCCATTTCTGCAAAGCACAAAAGAAAAAAAGTATTTCTGAGCCGACACCATCTTAGGTCCATCTAGGGATATGATTTATACATGTTGCAATACTCCCAGGAGCAGATGTATGAAACGTAGCATTTCTTCTTACTTCTATTTCTTTTTTATCTCCCACGAAGTAAAATTCTAACTCTTATAAAACATATAATACAGTGGATAACTCAGACAGTGTGAAAGAGACTTCTAGAAGTATGTAACAAATTATCCTGGAAGGTGGGGTGATATATTTGGCATGTTGCTTCAGGAAAGAATAATATGATTGAAAACCAAACCCTACCATGACAAATGGTATATGCCAAGAATAAACAATGATTAAATACCTGGAAATCTATTCATGTAATTCAGTACACTAACAGAATCAGAAATCCAACCAGATTACTGTCTCAGTAGAGGTTAATAAAGCTCTTGACAAGATTCAATCCCAAAATGATAAAAATGTATTAAAAGCACATTCACTAAAATGAGAAGAAATACAAGCAAGTTTGCTATTGTTTCACCACTAAGAATTCAATTATGCATCAAAGGTCCTAAATAAGGTAATTAAGAAAACAAATGAGATATAAATATTAGAAAAGAATATTTAAAAGATCTAAGAAAATCAATTAAAAAGAAATAAATGGCAAATATTTAAAAGAGTTTAATAGGTTGTTCAGACACAAGGTCACAATAGAAAAAATATTTTTTCTGCACACAACCAACCAATTGAAAGGTGAAAGTATCAAGAACATGTGTGTGTGTGTGGATGTGGGTATGTCCAATATTCAATAATAAACCTACTGATAGAAGTGAAATACGTATGTAAAGAAAACCATAAGCCTTTACTACAGGGCATAAAGGAAGACATGAAGAAATAGAGGAAATATCAAAATCTGAACAGAGAGATTCAATTTTTACCTGTCAATTAATGTAATTTCAATCAAAATTACAACATATTTTATGGAACTTACCTAATTCCTGATTCTGAGATCCATTAAAATTAAAAGGAAAATCTGCAAGGTCAACAAAATTTTGAAAATGACTAATAATGAGAGGAAATATCTTATCCGGATGTCAGAACGTATTTTAAAGCTCTAAGACACTTTTTTGTAAACTCTAAACTCTGAAATGACTCTACAATAACTGACAACTAGATCACTGAAACGGACTTCCCCAGTGGCTTAGCAGTAAAGAATCTGCTTGCGTTGCAGGAGACATGGGTCAGATCCCTGGGTCGGGAAGGTGCCCTGGAGGAGGGCATGCAACCCACTCCAGTGTTCTTGCCAGGAGAATTCTATGGACAGAGGAGCCAGGCAGGCCGTGGTCAGGGGTGTCACAAAGAGTCGCACGTGACTGAAGCGACAAGCACAAGTACACACAAGACTACTGAAACACACGCGAGCACCAGCAGAATATGGCAAAAATTAGCACAGTTTATGCTAAAAGTAGCGTATTATCTCAGGAGAAAAGGACAGACCTTAATGATTCTGGGAAAGCATACATTTACTGAAGAAAAAAATCCTCTATATTTGTACCTAGTACCATACATAAAACTGAATTCTACAAGGAACGAAGAGACAAAAGGGAGTAGAGATATCTTCAGTATTACAAGTAAACACCAGAGAAGTTTTTGAATATTAGGATAAAAAAGCCTTCTTAAATAAGATAAAAATCCAGAAATAATAGAAGTTATTGAAGGATGTGACTAACAAAAATGTAAAGGCTTTATAGAACAAAGCACAAAGATACTACTTACACAAAATGTATACATTAGTTCAAGGTTTGCCTTGACTGTCTTGTTTTCCGCATTTCTAATTTTTACTTCATAAAATACAAATATTGGATTTATAACATTGTTTATGCAAGATCTATATCCCCATTTAGCTCATCCCCTTCCTACCACACTCAATTCCAGACTCTGCTTAGGGAAAATGTGTAAAATTAACCAATGTCAGAGAGGAAACTATTTAATTCCCATTTCATTTCCATTTTCTCATATAGGGAAATGGGTTTAAAACTGAAATTGAGGATTAATTAGATGAAAAAAAATCAAGAGCGCATGTAGTCATGTTAACTGGGTCCCAGTGTCCTGGTACTGAAGGGTCCTAATCCCCTAGGGTGCTATTAGTATTTGTACTGACAGGTGCGACTAGTGCTCCACTATAAACTTGTCTGAGAGTACAGCAGAGAGGCCTGAAGAAAAACTGGCACTGTTCTTAATTCTTTAGAACAGGAAAAAAGATTGATTCTGGAAATTACAAAATAATTTATTTTTTATTAATTGAATACTTTTAACTGAAATAATTTAAAAATAATAATTTTAAGCCTATGACCCATCAAGAATATAGAACTGGCTGTTTTTACTTCTGTAAGTCTGAATTTCTGTTTTTTTCCCAGAACTCCCTCAGGCTGTGCAGTTTGCAAACTAGACCCTTCCTAGAGACAAAGGCTCTTCTGGGTCCCTTCTCTGGTTTTCCCCGACTCAAAGCCATCCTTCCAAAGAGGGACTAGAAATACAACCCAGGTAGAGAAAGAAGCACTGGGGGGATACTGAACAAAGAACGAGTCAAGAGCAAGTGGAATGTCTTATTTTTTTAAGAACTGTAATATTTGGAGTTTTTTCCACATCTAAATAAAGCTCTTCACTTCTTATTTTACCCCTTTTGAATCTTTTCATACCAATACTGTACAACAGCCCAAATGAGAAATTTTCTGTCATTTTCAAACCTTAGTATCAAGTTAGTTTGTTTTATACCAACTCCCAACTCTCTGCCTTAACATATTAAGTAACACAAATGTCATGTTCTACCAATAGTAAACAGACTTACTAAAACAGAACTCTCTGTATTAACCTTGTAAATTTCCTACAGGCCAGAAAACAATGAAGTAGCAAAACTCAAATGTTTCTAAACCCACAAATTACCATGATGTTAATTAACTAAGCTGACAAGCATAGAACATTCCAGATGAAGAGGTCTGTTTAAGAGGCTAGAGTTTGGCTACACTATATGTATAGAAAAATTAAACCGTTAAAGCACGCAGTATATTTTTAGCCCTGAGATGATGCTACTTAGTTCTAAATTCAGTTAGAAAGGGCATAAGAAATACAAACTAAGAAGACTGAACTTTTTAATTTAAGGTTAAAACAAGTATAGGAAAACAGATTTGTGGCACATTAAAAATATGGCACTCCCAGGTATATAAGTAGACATATAACTCTGCCTCCTTTCATAATATCATTAAAATGACCCCCAAAATACAAAACAAAAGGGAAAACTTACATCCTTTAAGGAATTTAAAGAGGGTTACATTCACACAACAGAAATTTCAAGGTATTTCTATTTAATAAAAGAGCAGATGGCATTTGTCTGTAGAGAAGGCATGACCATATATGTAACCCTCTGGCACAGAAGTGGGAGAGGCTCCAGCAGAAACTCATTAACACTCATTATTGTGGGGCACCTGGGAACTTACCTGAACCCCAGCAGGGTTTGCAGAAGCATCCACGCAAGGAAGCCCCCTGGGTGGGAAATTCTCTGCTTTCCCAGTTTGCCCTTGATGCTGATCTCTGTACCATCTGCAGAACAAGAACACTGTCCAGGCCTCCTCTTGGTGGTCAAGCAAGAATGAAAAAGAAACTCACTGGCACAAAGCTGATGTTCCTTGTCACCAAAGCTATGGCTCCAGCTCTCTCCCAGCTACTCCAGGCTGCTAGATTTCTGATATAAAGCAATACTAAGACTATACCTTCTTTCCTTTATTTGTACCTCAGAGAGACCATCTGTGTCAGTTAGCAACTTATTGACTGTCAATTCCAGTTCACTCTTCTTTGCTCTGCTTTGTAAAACTAAAGCTGAACCCTGTAAACATTTCTTCTTTGCCAGCTGGTAAAATATTAGGCTTTGTCAACAAAGGAAGCTGGAGGGCCCCTGCAAGGCACAGTAGCAGAAAGGGTTTCTCTTCCTAGTTCTCGTGTGCTTTTCTTCTTGCTTCTATTGCATTTCTGCAGCAGTGTGTTTGAGGCCCAGTAGTATTTACTTTCTAGTGAGTTTTTCCAGTACCCTAGTGCACACATTCCTGTGGACCTCCCCAAGCCCATTGACATCATGGTGGGTGACTTCCTGTTCAACAGCTGTGGCCAGCTGGTATTTCAGCAAAGGCTTCATGTGGAACAGCTCTGGTCGGCTAAGACTCAGTGAATTTGTCTACTACATTGAGCTGCAAACACACCCTTTCCAATGAGGTCTAACTTTCAACCTTGTTTGGACAAGAGAGGATCTTGCTTCTAAATTCTTAGTTTCTTCCTTGCTTCGCCCCCCCAGCCATAGAGGAATCAACCATTCCCTACATTTGCCATTCAAGTGTTCCTCAGAATCCTCTTATCCTTTTTGCCACTTAACACCTTAGATAGGTTAATAATACTTTACATTAAATTGTACCTCTTCAAAACATTGGCAAGATTTGCCTCCTGACTGAACCCTGCCTGTTGCATTGTCTCAGTATTTTATGTTAACAAGCAATTTTTTAATGAGTGAACAAAGGAGAGAGTAAGAGTGAAGAACACAGGAAAAGATGCTGTTTAAAAAGCACTATAAAAAGATGTTGCCAAAAGATGCAAACAGCCACAAAGTGTCAAAGTAAAAGCATTCCTGGGAAATCGTTTTGCTTAAAGAATCAACAGAATATTTATGAGAATTTCAAATCTGTCTTTTCAACTAGATTCAAGTTGGTACTTTATACACAAAACGAGAACAAACTCTCATGAAGAGGAAACACCTAAGAAAGTATAAACAGATTTGCCAAGTTTAAAACCATAATCAAGATAGGGAATAGCACCTGGATTCTAGGAGAAAAAATAATTAACAATGTCTCATTTCAAGAAAAAAATTAAACATCAAAGCAAGAAAAAAAAAGGTTAATAGCAAAGAACAGACTGATTCCAGACTTCTCCTCCACAACATTAATAATTAGAAATAAAGTGAAGCAACAACCACTGAGCTTTGAAAGAAAAAAATTACAATATAATTTTTCAATATCCAGGAGTTATCATTCTTAAGTAAAGACAATAGAAAAAAATCTCAGCATGGACAAAGTCATAAAACATTGCACTAAATATCCTTCCTAAAAACAGTTCTCAAAAAGCACCCAACTGGTAGAGGAAGGACTCAAAATTAAGAGCTCAAAAATGGAGTATTATTATGAAAAGACTGGTAGTAAGCATGAGTTCAGAAACTAAATTTTCTAAGTAAAATTAAATGTAATTTACAAGGTCATAAGACAAGGAAAATTCTTAAAATTTTTAAATTAAAATATTAAAAGAAAAATGTAGTAAAATAATTTAAAAATCATAATTTAATTCTAAAGTTCAGGGAAGTTGTCACTGCTGCTGCTGCTAAGTCACTTCAGTCGTGTCCGACTCTGTGCGCCCCCACAGACGGCAGCCCACCAGGCTCCCCCATCCCTGAGATTCTCCAGGCAAGAACCCTGGAGTGGGCTGCCATTGCCTTCTCCAATGCATGAAAGTGAAAAGTGAAAGTGAAGTTGCTCAGTCGTGTCTGACCCTCAGCGACCCCATGGACTGCAGCCTTCCAGGCTCCTCCGTCCAAGGGATTTTCCAGGCAAGAGTACTGGAGTGGGGTGCCTGAAAATCAACAGAGTATTTCATTTATGATTTGACAGCTAGAGATAAAGTTGTACACTAATTATAAAGCTAATTTTAACTTAAAAGCAATGATTTCCAAATCACAAAAGGTGAAAAGGACAAAGAAACAATTTATACATGCAAATGAAAAGGGCCAACATTATACCCAAAACCATGTTAAGTGGTTGAGAAATAAATTTACTACTTTTCTTCCTTTATATTTTTCTGTACTTTCCAATTTGTTTACAATGACCAAGTATAATCCATATAATCAGGAACAAAATAACAGATATTAGAGAAGATCCTGGAACTCAAAGCTGAAATTTCAGAGATGACATTGCTCCTACTGTTAACTGCAAAGTATGTCAATCTACATGGACCTGCAACTGCCTCCGTAAGGCCTGCAGGAGACAGACTAGTCATAAGATGGAGACAGTGAAAGAGAGTGCTGTAAAGGGAGTCTTTTCCTTCTTTATTTACTGTAGGTTTTGGGGATTTTTTGCTCTCTGTGTGTATTTGTGTGTTTACCATGTCTATCTGAGTTCTCAATGGACCTGTGACCAATAAAAAAGTCTAGGTCTGATCACTGATTTTAAAATATCAGAAAAATAAGAGATTTTTGAGAAATCATCTATAATCCAACGCCTTGTTTCATTCATGGAGAATAAGGCTGAGAAAAGTAAGTAACTTGTATACATTCAACCGGTAATGTTAGTTCCAATAAATGTATAGGATTAGCCGAATACTATAAAACTCATAGTTTTATGAAGCCTTTAGGGCTTCAGACAAGGTTCAATAAAAATGCCCTGTTGAATATGTAGGAACTTACTGAACAGAGTAGATATCTAAGATAGAAGCCAGCTCTAAAACTTTATGCTTGGGGAATTAATTGGCTACCTTGTCTTCCAGATTTCAAAACTTGCAGGTTGCTCCTTTGGTTCTCCTTCAGCCTCTGGGCCTAAAACTACTGGAGAGGCTGCCCAGCTAGTAGCCAAATGTGGATCAGCCCCTGAGCCATTCCAAAACCCAGGCTCATAAATCTTCCAGTTGCTATCCCCAGGAGAAAGCACGATTAGATATTCACAAATAAAAATCATTAATAGATTTCAATGTAAACGGACCTGTAAACCTACTGAAGACCCAGTCACTGAGTCCGTAACAGCCCACAGTGGCTTTTACAGATACTTAAGATCTGAAAAACCAAAAATTTCTTTTTAGACTATCTGTCAAATACTAGGCTATTTTTTCCCCCAGAACATCAAAAGATTTTTTGCCAACTGCATGCCTACCTCCAGATTAAGACAGAAAGTGCCTTGAAAGTATGTGAGGAGGGGTACTTTGGGGTCTACGGTGCATACTTACAGGGAAATTAAGCCATTAAATTTAGTCAAGAGCTTTTACAGCTGTTTTGCTATTTTATGCTCTTTCATGAAAGATTTGGGAATCATTCTAAAATACCACGGTGTATTTTTAAAGAAAACCAACCCCAAAGATACTCTGCCCTCTCCAGAGTACCAGGAAGTGAGATTTTCACTTTGGGAGAGTAACTGAAAGTTTCCCTTTGGGAGAGGAAGCCTGTGAGCGATAGAAAGAGAAGTTCTGGGCATGCTCCAGCCATCTGTGTCATCACTGTCAAATCCAGGCAGAGACCCCCAGAACACAGTACCAAGGTGCACAGGTAGTCATTTCACCCCCACCCTACTTGGTCTAGCTTATATTTGCATGGAACTGTAACCAAGACATAAGCGATTCTTCCATCTGACTCAAAATGTTACATATATGTATATACATATATAGCAGTTCAGTTCAGTCGCTCACTCAGGCCCGCCTCTTTGCGACCTCATGGACTGAAGCACACCAGGCTTCCCTGTCCACCACCAACTCCCAGAGCTTGCTCAAACTCATGTCCATAGAGTTGGTGATACCATCCAACCATCTCATCCTCTGTCGGTCCCTTCTCCTCCTGCCTTCTCTCTTTCCCAGCATCAGGGTCTTTTCCACTGAGGCAGTTCTTCGCATCAGGTGGCCAAAGTATTGGAGTTTCAGCTTCAGCATCAGCCCTTCCAATGAATAGTCAGGACTGATTTCCTTTAGTATTGACTGGTTTGATCTCCTTGCAGTCCAAGGGACTCTCAAGAATCATCTCCAACACCACAGTTCAAAAGCATCAATTCTTTGGTGCTCAGCTTTTTTTATAGTCCAACTCTCATATTCATACATGACTACTGGCAAAACTGTAGCTTTGACTAGACGGATCTTTGTCGGTAAAGCAATGTCTTTGCTTTTTAATATGCTGTCTAGGTTGGTCATAGCTTTTCTTCCAAGGAGCAAGTGTTTTTTAATTTCATGGCTGTAATCACCATCTCCAGTGATTTTGGAGCCCAAGAAAATAGTCTTTCACTGTTTCCCCATCTATTTACCATGAAGTGATGGGACCGGATGCCATGATCTTTGTTTTTTGAATGTTGAGTTTTAAGCAACTTTTTCACTCTCCTCTTTAAACTTCATCAAGAGGCTCTTTAGTTCCTCTTTGCTTTCTGCTGTAATGGTGGTGTCATCTGCATATCTGAGGTTACTGATATTTCTCCTGGCAATCCTGATTCCAGCTTGTGCTTCATCCAGCCTGGCATTTCACATGATGTACTCTGCATATAAGAGTCGGACACGACTGAGCAACTTAACTCTGTAACTTTCACTTTCACTCTGCATATAAGTTAAATAAGCAGGATGACACTATACAGCCTTGATGTTCTCCTTTCCCAATTTGGAACTAATTATATACATATATATAATACATATTGTATTGTGTGTGCACATATATATATGTATGTATGTATAATTTACATATTTGATCTTCATTCTGCCTTCACTATTCCTGCTGAAATTGAGCTTCGTAGTTGAGATGGCTTTATAGAAAAGTGCTTCAGATTCTTCAATTAGCAAATCCCTTTGGGCTTCCCAGGGGAGTAAGGATAAAGAATCCGCCTGCCAACGCAGTAGACACAACAGATGCAGTTTTAATTCCTGGGTCAGGAAGATCCCCTGGATTCGAAAATGGCAATCCACTTCAGCATTCTTGCCTGGAAAGAATATTCTTGGGCTGCTGTTCAGGAGATTGCAAAGAATTGAACACGAATGAGTGAATGAGCACACATTCCTTATATAAAGGTTCCATACAGATCCGTTCTGTACTGAACTCTTCTCTCTTGGGCATATTAATGGATAATGACTTAGGATAAATTTAGATTTGCACAGAGTAAGAATAATGAAAAAGCTGGCAAATGAGCACTATTTCCTGGGAAAATTTGATAAATAAGACCTCTCAGATACCTAAGACTATGTCCGCAGACATGACTGCTGTCTTTCTAAACTCTCTGGTATCAAAAAGACAAACAAGAAGGTAGTAGGTAGTGGTAACTCTGTGTTTGTGTACGTGTGTTTATGTGTAATCTCAATGGAATTCTCTCTCACACACCCAGATGAAAGACAGTGGGCAAAATTATTTCTCTGCCCCACATATTCAAAGTCTTATACCCCAAAGCAACAATATTTAAGTAACTAAGGAATTAATTAACTAATTAATTAATCTGGCACCAGTGATCCTCCAATTATTTATGAGGACACTTTTATGGGTCAACTAAAGAAGCCTGGCTAAGAAAGAAAAGAGCTTCACAACATAATGGCAAGTTAACCCCTCTGCTTTATACATCTGTACTTTAGCACTCAGAGATATGCACGTGTACACTAACAGGCAGCAGCTTTCTTTGTCATTAATTTTTCCTTTCACTACTGAGATCTTTTTTCTTCCTTTAAAATTGGTTTATGATGCTTTGACCAATATTATGCAAAGAGTTCTATAAGGCTTTTCAATTTCAAAGCATGCTAATACACCGAAAGCTTCCACTCAGGAATTAGCAATGGTCACAATTTAATTTAAATTCCTTGAATTTAAATAAAGAGACAATGCATCATTGGGAGGCATGGGCTTCAAATGCCTATAGGTACATTTCAAAGATACAGCGTGATGGGAAATATTCACAGTAGACATCTGTTATGTACCCACTTAGCCAATATGAATAAGGAAAATAAAATCACAAGTAGATGTCCTTAATCTAAACCTTGCTGTTTTCCTTTCTTTTTTCAAACTACAGAGGAACTCCTTAAATAATCCAGAAATGATTCTCTGGAAATTGAAGGTAGTATCAGAAAGTAGTATTCCTAAAATAAATTTGATAACTAGCTTTGCCAACAGAGTGTTCTGGGGTTGGATTAGAATTAGGGTTCAAAACGAGCTATTTTTAAGTCACCCATGACCTTGAAGTCTCTACCAACATTTCCTTTTCTATCCTGGATATCAGATTTCAACTTTTAAAAAGAGTACATGGATATCTGCAAAGTGTTAAGGAACAAAGAACTAAGAAAAAGCCTAAGTGACAGCTGCCAATATTGCTACCTTTTAGGAGATCTTATTACTATGTATCTGCTCCCAGGAGGGTTAGAGCCAACCAGAAGGAAAAGGATAAAATTCAGTTTCCCTTTGTCTTACTTCTTAGAGTCCTCAATTCCTAATTTGGCATTTTTATTCTTTAGGAGAAGAATTACTAAGGTGCCTTTAACATTTTTAAAGTACATTAAAGTAACATTAAAAAGTCACCCTGAGAGTTTCACAAAAGCTACAAAAACTCTTCCATCACAAAAGATAACAGAACATGAAGAAACACCACTGAAGAGGAAAAGCAACAGGTTGCATTTACTTGCTTTGATAGCATCTCTTTGGACAGAGGATGAACCCCATAGCTCTGAACAACAAAAAGGGTGGAGCTCTATATATATACCCATGTGCTAGGTCATCCTATTGTCTCTGATGCTAGAGAAGGCCACGCAAAGTTATGTAGGGGTACTTTCTCTAATCATGGAAATAGTGCTCCCCTCATCCTTTATTTCCAGTTCTGAGACTCTCTCAGTGGTTCTTTCCTCCAAGACTGCTTTCAAGCTACTAGTCTTCTCTTCTAAAGTTCGCCTTGATAATAATATTTAGGCTTGACCATTTCCGAACATGGGCTCTCACACAACTCAGATTCTTCAAAGTTGGGTCTTTGGTGCTATTCATGACCATTGCAAAGTTTGGACTAATGTGAAAATGGCCAGGCTATAAAGCTCTTAGTTGACAAGTTCACAAGAAACAGCAGACAATGTTCCCAACATGGTCAGTGAGTAGTTTCATGGTGAGTCCACTCTTTCTTGACAACGGACTCAGGGTATCTTCAACCCACCAATAATATTTGGGCAATAATGAGTTAATTTTCAGAAGGGAAGGGGAAGACTTTTCTATAAACTTCCAGGGACATTTTAAATAGCCATTATTGAGCTATCAAAATTTAGTTCCTATGTATGGAATGCATTCACTATAAATAAAACATGACATTTCTTCCTCTTTACAATTTACTAAAAAGTCTAGCCAAGCATGAACTTTTTTTTATGACATCCTGCTTATTATAGAGATTTCTGCACATAACAGAGAACTGGCTTTCTAGACAGGCCTGTGCCTTCCTGTTGTTATATTATTGTGCTGCTGTTGTGACTGTTTAGTTTCTTTCTTCTATAAAAGTAGAGTGAATTAAAAAAGAGAACTTTGTGATATGCATGAACAGCCTAACAAAGCCACACTCATCCATTTAAAGTTCACATAGACCCCCAAACAGAACTGAAAGGCCAAATTAGTAGTTAAAATAACTCTTAAACAAAATCATATGCTTTAGCCATAAAGCATGATACCATGTACTCATGATCCTTTTCCATCTGGGTTTACTGCTTTGTTTTTTAAATTTTGGCCCCTTAAATAAGTCTCTTTCTTTTTTAAATGACTACCAGCCTCAAATTGGAAACCAGCTTTATAACCTGGCAGCCACTACATTTGTGTTGCACACCTGCTCCTCTAATATCCACCGCCTGATTTCTATAGTGTAGCAGAGACAGAGATACATTCATCTGGGACTGCTCTCAAACCTCCATGTATACCCAGATCACCCAGGAATCGGTTACACCTAATTGTCAAGTCTCATCTTGAAAGTTTCAGATTCAGAAGATCTTAGATGGGGCCTGGAATTATGAATTACATACCCAGGTCATTCTGAAAAATCATGGACTACCACATTTTGGAACTCACTCATACGAGGAGTCTGCAACTCTACTCCCAGACTGAAAAAGCTGACAGCATTCTCAGAGTGTGACAACATGAGCAAAGCTTGCTGAAAACACTCACAACTCACAGTCACAAAGCAGAAACTCAGGATTGCTTGAGCTGGGAAATATAGCACTCTTCCCCAGCCCTGATCAGGGCACATCTGGTACAAAGCAATGTAACATGGTGGTTGAGAGAATAAATCCTGGAGTCAGATTGCCAAGATTCAAATCCTTACTCAAAGGAATTAACTTCTCTCTGCCTCAGTTTCTTAAGTTATGATATGGGAATAGTAATGAGCATCTACTTTACAAAATTCATGGGAAGTGAAAGTGTACAAAATTAATAGGAAGTTTAAGTAAACCAAAACATACAAGGGATATAAAACAGCATGTGACATATATGGCATGCTCAGCAACTGAGCTGTGTGTCCAAACCCCTGCTTAAAATGCAGAACATAGAATAGTCACTGAAGAAGAAACTTGTAGAATCCCTTTATTCAAACTGAGGGCCAAAGGGCAAGTTTCCAGTTTTATTCACTCACATTTGCATAAGGAACATGCTACAGTCATTTGCCCCTCTATCTGGCATTTGCCATTTCTGTCTCTTCATCTCCCTTCCAGTTGGCTGGTTCCTGCTTCCTCCCCATTCTAAGGGATTAGTGCCTTCTTGCTAATTTACCATCAAGCTAGCGCCAGGCTGGGCGTGATCAATGTCATGAACCAGAAGTCTCCAGAGGAGCAGGGCCCTCTGGAGCAGTATGCATCCCTCCAAATGCTTTGGTTTCAGGTTGAAACTGCTCCACCTAAACCATGACTGAGCATCCTCATCACCAAGGATTTGTCACAGAAATTGAAGGAGTCTAGTTCCCTTTTCTAAACACTTCTTTTCTAAGCCTTTTGTGGCTTATATAGCTTTAAATACACTCAACTTCTTCTCCTGATAATTCTTTTTAGATGATTAGTGTTGCTTAACTGCATAACCTTGGGAGATTCACCCACATTTAGGTCCTTGTTCTCCATTTTCCATCAGCTGTCAGTCTCTAAACTCCTTTTCTCATTTGTCAGATATAGAGGTTCTACCCAACTGGATTATATTTTCTTATGGTCTATATTTTATAACTTGATCCTTATTACAACATCAGTTCAGTTCAGTTCAGTCACTCAGTCATGTCCAACTCTTTGTGACCCCATGGACGACAACACGCCAGGCCTCCCAGTCCGTCACCAATTCCCAGAGTTTACCCAAACTCATGTCACATGACTCATGTCATGACTCATGTCACCTACACCCATTGAGTAGGTGATGCCATCCAACCATCTCAACCTCTGTCGTCCCCTTCTCCTCCTGCCCCCAGTCCCTCCCAGCATCAGGGTCTTTTCAAATGAGTCAGTTCTTCACATCAGGTGGCAAAAGGATTGGAGTTTCAGCTTCAACATCAGTCCTTCCAATAAACACCCAGGACTGATCTCCTTCAGAGTGGACTGGTTGGATCTCCTTGCAGTCCAAGGAACTCTCAAGAGTCTTGTCCAACACCACACTTCAAAAGCATAAATTCTCTGGTGCTCAGCTTTCTTCACAGTCCAATTCTCACATCCATACATGAGTGCTGGAAAAGCCATAGCCTTGACTAGACGGACCTTTGTTGGCAAAGTAATGTCTCTGCTTTTGAATATGCTACCTAGGTTGGTCATAACTTTTCTTCCAAGGAGCAAGCGTCTTTTAATTTCATGGCTGCCATCACCATCTGCAGTGATTTTGGAGCCCCCCAAAATAAAGTCTGACACTGTTTCCACTGTTTCCCCATCTATTTCCCATGAAGTGATGGGCCCAGATGCCATGATCTTAGTTGTCTGAATGTTGAGCTTTAAGCCAACTTTTTCACTCTCCTCTTTCACTTTCATCAAGAGGCTTTTTCACTCTCCTCTTCACTTTCTGCCATAAGGGTGGTGTCATCTGCATATCTGAGGTTATTGACATTTCTCCCGGCAATCTTGATTCTAGCTTGTGCTTCTTCCAAACCAGCGTTTCTCATGATGTACTCTGCATATGAGTTAAATAAGCAGGGTGACAATATACAGCCTTGATGTACTCCTTTTCCTACCTGGAACCAGTCTGTTGTTCCATGTCCAGTTCTAACTATTGCTTCCTGACCTACATATAGGTTTCTCAAGAGGCAGGTTAGGTGGTCTGGTATGCCCATCTCTTTCAGAATTTTCCACAGTTTATTGTGATCCACACAGTCAAAGGCTTTGACATAGTCATAATAGCAGAAATAGATGTTTTTCTGGAACTATCTTGCTTTTTCCATGATCCAGGGGATGTTGGCAATTTGATCTCTGGTTACTCCGTCTTTTCTAAACCCAGTTCGAGCATCTGGAAATTCACGATTCACATATTACTGAAGCCTGGCTTGGAGAATTTTGAGCGTTACTTTACTAGCATGTGAGATGAGTCCAATTGTGCAGTAATTTGAGCATTCTTTGGCATTGTCTTTCTTTGGGATTGGAATGAAAACTGACCTTTTCCAGTCCTGTGGCCACTGCTCAGTTTTCCAAATTTGCTGGCATATTGAGTGCAGCACTTTCACAGCATCATCTTTCAGGATTTGAAAGAGCTTAACTGGAATTCCATCACCTCCACTAGCTTTGTTCATAGTGATGCTTTCTAAGGCCCACTTGACTTCACATTCCAGGATATCTGGCTCTAGGTGAGTGATCACACCATCATGATTATCCAGGTCGTGAAGACCTTTTTTGTACAGTTCTTCTGTGTATTCTTGCCACCTCTTCTTAATATCTTCTGCTTCTGTTAGGTCCATACCGTTTCTGTCCTGTATCGAGCCCATCTTTGCATGACATGTTTCCTTGGTACCTCTAATTTTCTTGAAGAGATCTATAGTCTTTCCCATTCTATTGTTTTCTTCTATTTCTTTGCATTGATCGCTGAAGAAGGCTTTCTGATCTCTTCTTGCTATTCTCTGGAATTCTGCATTCAGATGCTTATATCTTTCCTTTTCTCCTTTGCTTTTCATTTCTCTTCTTTTCACAGCTATTTGTAAGGCCTCCCCAGGCAGCCATTTTGCTTTCTTGCATTTCTTTCCCATGGGGATGGTCTTGATTCCTGTCTCCTGTACAATATCACGAACCTCCGTCCATAGTTCATCAGGCACTCAATCTATCAGATCTAGTCCCTTAAATCTATTTCTCACTTCCACAGTATAATCATCAGGGATTTGATTTTGAATGGTCTAGTGGTTTTCCCTACTTTCTTCAATTTAAGTCTAAATTTGGCAATAAGGAGTTCATGATCTGAGCCACAGTCAGCTCCCAGTCTTGTTTTTGCTGACTGTATAGAGCTTCTCCATCTCTGGCTGCAAAGATATAATCAATCTGATTTTGGTGTTGACCATCTGGTGATGTCCATGTGTAGAGTCTTCTCTTGTGTTGTTGGAAGAGGGTGTTTGCTATGACCAGTGCATTCTCTTGGCAAAACTCTATTAGCCTTTGCCCTGCTTCATTTCATATTCCAAGGCCATATTTGCCTGTTACCACAGGTGTTTCTTGACTTCCTACTTTTGCATTCCAGTCCCCTATAATGAAAAGGGCATCATTTTGGGGTGTTAGTTCTAAAAGGTCTTGTAGATCTTCATAGAACTGTTCAATTTCAGCTTCTTCAGCATTACTGGTTGGGGCATAGACTTGGATTACTGTGAGAGGGACTGGAGAAGGGAATGGCAAACCACTTCAGTATTCTTGCCTTGAGAACCCCATGAACAGTATGAAAAGGCAAAATGATAGGATACTGAAAGAGGAACTCCCCAGGTCGGTAGGTGCCCAACACGCTACTGCAGATCAGTGGAGAAATAACTCCAGAAAGAATGAAGTGATGGAACGAAAGCAAAAACAATACCCAGTTGTGGATGTGACTGGTGATAGAAGCAAGGTCCAATGCTGTAAAGAGCAATATTGCATAGGAACCTGGAATGTTAGGTCCATGAATCAAGGCAAATTGGAAGTGGTCAGACAGGATATGGCAAGAGTGAATGTCGACATTCTAGGAATCAGCAAACTAAAATGGACTGGAATGGGTGAATTTAACTCAGATGACCATTATATCTACTACTGTGGGCAAGAATCCCTTAGAAGAAATGGAATAGCCATCATGATCAACAAGAGTCCGAAATGCAGTACTTCTCTTGGATAGCATTAGTTAAAATCATCAATATAGGTTTGAGTTACACTTCAGTTACCTGGTCTTAGCCATCTGTGTCACCTACAAAGCAAACGTGATCTCAGTAAATGTGATTTTGCCTCTATTTGGTCATCAGGTATTGGCACCAAACCCAGAATTCTAGCACTAAAGCCATCTAAGAGGATCATGTACTATAATTTACTTGATTCTCCAGATACAGACAGGCTTCCCTTGTGGCTCAGCTGGTAAAGAATCTGCCTGCAATGCGGGAGACCTGGGTTCCATCCTTGGGCTGTGATAATCCCCTGGATAAGGGGAAGGCTACCCACTCCAGTATTCTGGCCTGGAGAATTCCATGGACTGTATAGTCCATGGGGCTGCAAAGAGTCGGACACAACTGAGCGACTTTCACTTTCACTTTTCCAGGTACAGACTCTTTGTTTAAAGACACTTTCTCAAAGATACACAGGAGGTGGTTTATAGTTTCCTGACTACTCCAGCAATCTTTCTACTGATGCAATTTCACAATGAAACTATAAAAGCCATATTCATCAAATAAGTAGTTGGCACACGATGAGAAGAATGACAAATATATTAGATGACAGAACTAGCTTTTAAAAGGCTGACACGAGCTGACACAATAGAGACAAATCAAATAAAAGATATTAAATAGGAGCTAACATATAGTCTTAGACATGGGTTTTTAAAAGATTTTAGGATTTCAGAAATTTTATTCACAATTGCCTCAACTGAAATGCACTTCAAGTGTGTGAATAGACAAACTGTGATATATTCATATAAATGGAATACTACTAAGCAATAAAAAGGAATGGACTACTTCAGTATACAATAACAAGTGAATCTCAAGAATGTTATACTGCATAAAAGAAGCTAGGAGCAAATCATGCATGGTGCATGATTCCATTTCTATAAAATTATTAAAACCCCAAAACTAATTTAAAGTAACAGAAAGCAAAGAAGTGGTCACCTCAGTCCAGACTTGGCAGAGGTTTTGGCTTCAGACTGACACAAGGATACTTGGCAGAGTGATGGAAATATTCTCTGTATTGACTGCAATGGGGGTTTCATAGGTATACACATTAGTCAAATTTCATAGAACTTTGTACTTAAAAATGAGTACATTCTACTGAATAGAAATTAAAACCCAATAAAAATTTATTAAAATATATTTTAGATCGATAGAGGCTGGGGAAAGCTTGATTAATAGGTTCCACCTTCTATCCCATGAGAATCATGATTCTCATATTAAAAAATATTAAATTTTAAATGATTATAACCTTTCAGTGGAGCAACAAAGTGACATAATTGCAGAAAGAAAGAAAAAGAGTGCAATCTTAGGTTGTCTTAATTGACTATTTTTCAGATGAAGGAGAATTGTAATTCCATTATACTATGCATTAGTCAAAACATATCTATACTGTCTTAAGTTTCAATTTGTCCACCAAATTACTTTTTGGATTATTACAAAGGGAAATATATTTTAATTATAAAATAAGTTTAAAATACAAATAACTAGAAAGAAGAAAAATAAAACTATCCAATATATCTCCACCTCAAAATAATCACAAATCATATGTTGAACATTTAGTATATATATTCCCAATATTTTTTAATGTACATGCATGTATTAAAAAGATATAATGTTGCTATATAAGCCATCATATCTGACTTTTTTGCCTAAAAATATAACACGACTGTTTTCATGTTGTTAAATTTTCTTCTTCATCATTTGTAATACCTGCTGAGTCCTGCAAAATACTACCAATCCCCCATTCTTGAACATTTATGATCATTCGAAGTTTTTTTTTTTAATGATCAGCAACTTTGCAATTATAGCTAAATTTTTATTCAGACTACGGAAGGCTTCATAAGGATAAATTCCTAGTAGTGGAATTGCTAAGAAAAAAAGAATGCACATTGTTAAGGCTTTCAGTACCAGCAAATTGAGAACCATATTTGAGATGCTGACAAACTGGAAGGCACCCAAAGGATGACAACCAAAATGTCCACACATGTCTTTGAGGCAGGCTGGAAGGGACTGGGTGTGCTTGGCCTGGAGAAAAGAAAACTTAGAAGGAAAGATAAATTCCTCCAAAAGGGAAAGGGTTTTTGTTTTCTTGTCTGCTTCTTCATTTCTCACTTAAAAGTTGATTCAGCAATACACTAAGTTCCTTGAGAAAGGGTAGTTTGCTATGTTGCTCATTAAAGTACTGCATCTCAGCTACAAAACCACCCCCTTGTGCTGTGCTTTGTGATGCTAAAGCTGGGAAGTTGCAATTCGTTTCTCCTTTGCCCTGTTAGCCTCTACCAATAGGGAGTGCTAGGGGAAAACTGGAGAGGGAAAAGGGGCTAGCTCCTTGCATGTTCTTCTGTTCTTGTCAGTATTCCCCTTGGAGAAGGCCTTCATCTATCTTGACCTCAATGTGTATTAGTCACTGTCATGTTCTACTCTTTGCAACCTCATGGACTGTAGCCTGCCAGGCTCCTCTGTCCATGGGATTCCAGGCAAGAATACTGGAGTAGATTCCCAGAGGATCCCCAGGAGATCTTCCCAACCCAGGGATCGAACCTGCATCTCCTGCATGGCAGGCAGATTATTTACCATCGGAGCCACGAGGGAAGCCCTTGACCTCAGTAATTAGTTCCAATTCGTAGTGTTTTTCAGCAAGGCCAGAACCAGACTCATCTCAGAGTTTCCTCCTCAGAGTTCTGGTTGCCAGCTCCCAGAGGATCCTTCTGTAAGTCCCCAGATTTTAACAATTCTGACATCTTCTCTTTGTTCCTATTTCAAAGGGTGATAGCTACTTTCCACAGTTACTTCCTCCACTTTTCTTAACCTTTCATTTTCCCCATATGTACTTTGGAATTGTTTAAAACTGTTATGAATTATTAAGTACCACAATTCTTTATGTTGAATTCTCTCTGTTGAAATGACAAATGTGGTTCTGGTCTTCTCAGTGGGCCCTGACTGACTGATACTGTTCCCCATCACTAGAACTAGGTAAATTGAGAAGGAATTACTTCTATTCTAGGATACTGTAAAGGAAATTCCCAGACTAAGGGAAAGTTACACAGATCAATAGTCTTAAAATGATTTTTATCAATGCAACCCTTTTGGCAAATACAGTTATGCCAAACTCAATACGATAAAGCATATAGGAGGGAACTTTTTTGGCTAAAATAGGGGTAAGGAGCATTCTGGCCCTACTTGCATGGTCCCGCTCCACCAAGAGCTTCTATAGAGTCCTGTTCCCACTTGCTCTGCCCCAACCTTCTGTGCAACTTTTGGGTTTAGTAGAACACAGTCCAGCAATGACTGACCCAGACAACTTGAGCTCCCTTCCAAATCTTATGATTCTGTGACTGTGTAATTCATCTTGCATGGTCCCAGGAATCTCTGGAGATCTACAGAGCCCAATAAGAGTTCCAGCAGTACAGAAGTCTCCTGCCCCAGGGTGACTGATAGATTTCTGACAACTGATAGCTGTCCCACTTATAGCCCCATCTTTTGACCACAAAGGAAACCAAGGAATCCTTTTCAGTCCGGCTGGGGGTAATACAGTAGAGAAATCATTATTATTGTAGCACTGCCATTCCAGCTGTTAAAGACAGGTCATCATTTTTCATTATAATACCTCTTCTTTTGGAGCTTTCTAATGTGACTTTAAAAATCTGCTCTGGCTTAAAGTTTGGCATGAAAACTCTTGGCTCCAGGCTGTACTTTCTTTCAGTGAAGCCACTAAAAATGTATTTAGCTACTTTAGAGCTCAGAGAGGGCACTGAAAGTCCTGAAAAAGAAAAATCTGTCCTTTCAAATGCTCTCCACCCGCCACGCCCACCCTCCAGAAAACTATTAGGCTTTCTTTTCTCAAAAAAAAAATTCAGGCTATTTGCTGAAAATGTAGTCTTGCTTCTTTAGGAAATTGCTAAATTGAACCAAGTCTTTGTGATACTCAAACTCTTCAAATGTAAAACAGTTTAATGCAAAAAAGATATTTCATATTAAAGGTGGTTTTCCATCACTCATGTTCTACTGCAGTTTGCTCTAAGTTTGTGTCTTTACTTTCTTTGATCTCCCAAATAGGGTCATAATGCTTTTGGAACAAATTCCAAACATTTAAATTTTGTATAGGTAACATTTGTAACCTGCAAATACTTTTTTCTTCATATATTTTGATCAGTTGTTAACAAAGGTTGTAAGTGGCAGGTATTAGAACTATTCTATCTTCATGGAAGAAAAGATTGAAGCCCAGAGAGTTTGACTTGCTTAAAATCCTGGTCAAATCCTGGTCAAATCCTGACTAGGAAAAAGACTTCCAGTATGTCTGCTCTGTTCTTGCTCTGAAAGGTATGCTGCTTTCCTAAACTACAGTATCTGCAAACCAAAGAAAGCTTTAAAAGGGAGAACATCCAATCCTGATGTTCCCTGGTGACTCAGATGGTAAAGAATCTGCCTGCAATGCAGAAGACCTGGGTTCGATCCCAGGGTTGGGAAGATCCCCTAGAGGAGGGCATGGCAACCCACTTCAGTACTCTTGCCTGGAGAATCCCCATGGACAGAGAAGCCTGGCGGGCTACAGTCTAAGGGGTTGCAAAGAGTCAGATATGACTGAGCGACTAAGCACACAGCACATCCGATCCTGAAACTTCTGCAAGCCTGGAGCAACTTGTTCCATTGATGGGATTTTCTTATCTGCCTCTCCGGGAAAAGTACCTCCAATCAGCGGAGGTTAGGGCTGTTTCAAAGTCCTCACCCTGTTCCTCTGCCTTTGGGATATAGTTCAAGTCACAACCAAGGAAATGCCTTTGTTCCCCAGCATGCGCTAACAACAGCGTGGGCTATAGAGTCCGAGAAATGTAGGCTGAAATACTAGCTTTTACCACTCAAAACTGGAAACAGCCTTTACTTCCATCTTTGAAAGATAATTTTAAAAAATAAAAGCAAACAAAAGACACTGCCTCGAAAGATTGCTGTGATCATTAAAAGCAATCAATATGCAAGAAAAATTCAATGAATCATAGTTGCTCATACATAAACATTTTCTTCCAAAAAATCTAATAAAGAGAATAAAAAAAGAAAAAGGAGGTATTCCACAGATATTTGTTGATAAAACAGAAGATACTATGACTGAGCACACACTCATGCATGAATACTCTCATCCTAAAAGATGAAAAATATGCACAACCATTTAAGAAGATTACAACTAAGGATGCACTTGGAAAATGCAGTTGTAAAAATGTCCTTACAGGAATCTGTCTGCTTGTAAGACATAAGGACTCTGAGCGTATTGGGTTTCTATGAAACCTGGCCTTAAAATTCACCTAGAGACTGTGCACTATGATTCCAAAACAATCCTTTATTCCAATTTCAAGACACTTCATTTGATAGTTTATCCATTATCTTTTCCAGCATTCTTGCATTTGTAAGCATTTCTTGAGTATCTACTATACCTCAGGCATTGTGATAGACACTGGGATGCAGAAATAAGTAAGCCAAGACTCAGACTAAAGTTAGCTGGGAGGCATGTGCCTCGGATACACAATTTAAAGGGGCTCCAAAAACTCAATAATCAAGATAAATAATATTTTGATGTAATATTTTCAGTATTCAGTATCAATAGAAAAAATCCACCGTGAATAAAATATCAAGATTTTAAATAAAGACAAGATAGTGTACAGTGCTATGCTGGGTCATATAGCAGCTGAGGCAGAAAGAAAAATTAGTAATAATGATCCTGTTCTGTTTAAAATTTTGATATTTTGTCCATCGTGGATTTTTCTGTATTAATACTGATTACATCAATCTTGATGAAAGTGAAAGTGGAGAGTAAAAAACTTGGCTTAAAGCTCAAAATTCAGAAAATGAAGATCATGGCATCTGGTCCCATCACTTCATGGGAAATAGATGGGGAAACAGTGGAAACAGTGTCAGACTTTATTATTTGGGGCTCCAAAATCACTGCAGATGGTGACTGCAGCCATGAAATTAAAAGACACTTACTCCTTGGAAGAAAAGTTATGACCAACCTAGATAGCATATTCAAAAACAGAGACATTACTTTGCCAACAAAGGTCCATCTAGTCAAGGCTATGGTTTTTCCAGTGGTCATGTATAGATGTGAGAGTTGGACTGTGAAGAAGGCTGAGCACCAAAGAATAGATGCTTTTGAAGTGTGGTGTTGGAGAAGACTCTTGAGAGTCTCTTGGACTGCAAGGAGATCCAACCAGTCCATTCTGAAGGAGATCAGCCCTGGGATTTCTTTGGAAGGAATGATGCTAAAGCTGAAACTCCAGTACTTTGGCCACCTAATGCGAAGAGTTGACTCATTGGAAAAGACTCTGATGCTGGGAGGGATTGGGGGCAGGAGGAAAAGGGGATGACAGAGGATGAGATGGCTGGATGGCATCACTGACTCGATGGACGTGACTCTGAGTGAACTCTGGGAGTTGGTGATGGACAGGGAGGCCTGGCGTGCTGTGATTCATGGGGTCGCAAACAGTCGGACACGACTGAGCGGCTGAACTGAACTGAACTGAACATCAATCTTACAGTAAAATGTTATTGATCTTAATATGATGAGCTTTTGGCACCCCCTGAGACTTCTGACTCTAATTCTGGCCTTGAATAAGACATGTCTCATAGTTGGCTGAAACCTGGAATTCCATAGTTGCCAATGGGGGGAATCTAGGGACATTAAAGATATACTGCAAATATTGAGAGTGAGAAAAAGCAAGGGGCAAACGGCACAAGGCTGGTCAGCAGCAGTACCTGAAGCCAGCCCTTCTGTTGGATCGTCCTCCGCTACCTCATCATCATCAGCTTTCCTACTCCTTTCACTTATGAAGAAACAGCCTTTGAGGTGGCTCTGTTTGTCATTCACAGTCTGTTTACACATGCAGCTCCATAGAGCAACTGGATGTCCATTGGCAAGGTTTCTACCCCACAAGGCATTTTTCCAGACTTGCCTGGCTGGCTGTTAGTCACAAGAGTAGAGTCTGCTCCAGACCTGATTGGCTACCATGGATCCCTTAGCTATTCTTGGGTTACACAACAAGCTTCATATGTTCAATGGAGGCCAGGCACCCAAATTCTAGCACGGCACTGAGGGTTACTATGCTATGTGGGAATGTGACTGCCAGACACAAATGGTACAAAAACGACCCACTTGATTTCTTTTCAAAATATTCTTAAGCACCCAGGTTCTCTCTCCTAGACTTTCCAGGCTTACTCTGTCCTTACCACATCCAACCCTTTCTCTGTTGCACATTATTATCTGTGACAGCAGAGGCTGTCAACTGTTAAGCAAACTGGGCTACATTTCTCAGTCTCCCTTGCACCAATATTTGACCATGTGCCTCAGTTCTACCCAGCAGGGCAAGAACAAGGGATGTGCCCATGTACATCAGATGTCCCATATGTAATCCACCTTTCCTTTGCTCCTTATATAGCTAAATGGAGAGAATACTGTAGTCCTCCCGGACAATGAAGTCAAAGGTAGGTAGAGCAGGGGTCTCAGGGTGAAACAAGGAAAGCCCCCAAATTCAAAATATACTTTGACTGGAAATAAATAAAATAAGCTCATTGTATAAGCCACTGATATTTAGGGGTCTGATATAGCAACCAGCCTATCCTGACCGATCTACTTCCTTAACTAGACTATAAATCCTCACTGATAGGCTCTGTATCTGATGCATCTCGATGTTCTCAACAGTGAGCTGTACACAGTAGGTGTGCAAAAAAAAAAATTCTACAGTAAATTAACCACCTCAATTTCCCTCTTGAAGCTGTCATAAACAAGCGCCTCCACCACTATTACCAATAAAATGACTAATGAGGAATTATCCTCAATTTCTTTATAGTCTCAAATTGAAAATGAAGGCAAAAATATTCCTAGAAACCCCTATTAGTTAATTATGATCACTAAATAAAATGACTCATTCTTCTTAAATGCCAGTTCATGTGTACAATCAGTTAATATCTAAATGTAAACAAACATCCAAAGACAGAAGACAGAGTCAGAATGGGAACCCCAGACACATACTTGAGTTTTCTTCTGGAAAGATTTCTAATGCACCACAGTGTCTTAGGATTTGTTTGTGCTCTGTGAATATCACAGTTGACATCTTGTCAAAACCAAGGGAAATAATTGCATCTCCGAGTAAGAGCATCATGCAGGCAGCAATTTAAATGTGGTGTTGTTTATCAGCACTGATTTACTAATATCTTACTGTATATAACTATGTGTGATAGGAAAAAAATGTATGCGTCCTAATCAAGATTCCAGTATAAAAACAAAATTTGTTATGCTTCCAATTCAAAAGAAGATGGAACAAAGGGAAAGGGGATAAAATAAGAAGCTGTGTTTTTTCCTCTTATAAATAAACTTTTAAGGAAATCTAAGTCTTCAATGTTTTATCTTCATCTGAGATGAGGTGGGCAAGATATAAGCCAGTTTGCTCAGGTCTTGAGGGAGAAGAAAAACAACCTACCTTATGAGGTTATTAAGCTAACACCTCAGCAAGCTGCAGGCATGCTACTCACTTATTACACCAAACCAAAATCTTCTGACAGTCCATAATTATGTGCTGAGAACTCTAATGAATAACTCCGCATCAGAAGGATTCATGGAACTTTGATCACTGTCCCAAGAGGCAGCGGGTCAAGATGAACCTTGAAATCTGATTAACATCACCCATCTTCATCCAGTATTCTAAAAATACTGCTTTGTAGCTCTTCCACATTTCACTTGATTATTCTGAAAATACAATTTTGTCAAATACCCTACAGCAATTATAAAACTATTAGTATACACTATTGAAGTAGATTTAGGATTTAGTTTATATTAGATTTCCCACACATATTCCTCCATGCCATTTTGTTCCTAGCCCATAGCCATTTTAAAAAGTCACATTTTAGGACTCAATGATATACTATATTAGATAACTGGCTATAATTTAGTACCTTTCCTCTACAAGTCAACAAGTTTTTTGAACATCCGGGTTTGAAGTGGTGATTTGTTTAAAATAAGTCACTTACACACCCTTTTCTCTATTCCTCTTGGTTTTAAGATACGAATCAGGAGAAGAAATTTGATTTAATTGAAGCTAAATCATCATAAAAAGGGTTAGATCCATGCTTGTAGATTCATCAGTAATTCAGTTCAAGTGAGATGTGCATTTGTGTGTGTGTCTGTGTCTGTGTCTGTGTGTGTGTATAAAATGAAAACATAATTGCCCTGTGGTCCCTCTTGGTAGGGTTAGAGAAAAAATGGCAAAAACTCAAAATATATATTGCCACTCCTAAATACTGCATTCAAGGCAAGACATCACTAATCAATACCCCACTCTTTTCAGCTGAGCCTGGCAGTCTCTAATCCTTACCACAGCCCTCTAGGTAGCTGCTACCAGACACACAGAATTGAAATACTAGGTGAAAATCAGTATATCCAGTCCCAAATTTGTCCTATTATTAATGAACGTTTGAAGTGGACAAGACTTAAGTAGAGTTTATGCTGTTCAATTCCTCCATTCCACAGGTAAAGAAACTGGGAAATGGAGGTGTTAATTGACTTTTCAAAGGTCAAAAAGTCAATACACAGGGGTTTTTAAATTAAAATCTTTGAACTACTTTTATATTATTTTCAGGTATGATTTACACCACTGAAAGCATGCACAAGATTTAAGAATAAAGGGGTTCAAGAAAATCATTTCAGGTGTGTTCTATAAACCAAACAAACAAAAAATCTACCACAAAAAGTACAAGGAGAGCTATAGAAAAAAAATCACTCTCTACCTTTATATTCATGCAAGACCATCAGGAAAGCTTACCATATACTCTTGCTTCAGGCACCCTGTGTTAACATCAATAATTTCTGATTTCACTTGCTATTTCATGCCAGAAAAAAGAGGCAATACATGCAGAAAATATCCCCAGAGGAAAAAAAAAAATGCCTCTGCTGGACCATTCTGAGTTCATCATCATGTATACCATGGTCATATCTGATTGCCCATCTCTCTCTACAGGGTCACACGGAGATCATCAGTGCTTGGATACCATTCAGAGTCTGAGGCCAGGTTTTACAAAACAAAGCACACTGACTTCTCCAGGTCCATTTAATAAAGCTTATTCTATGTTTCTAGCTTAGTAGCATTAAAAAGACATGGAGTTCTCTGGGAAGAGAGAAAACAACTATGAAGCCCTCAAAACCGCTCATCTTTCTCTCTCTCTCTCTCTCTCTCTCTCTCTCTCTCTCTCTCTCTCTCACACACACACACACACACACACACACACACACACACACATGCACACTTTTCCCAGACTTCACTTAAACAGAAAGGGCCCACAGAATATCCTTCATCTTGGGATTCTCTAAAGTTGAAGAACCTCTGAGCGAAATGTTAGTGCAAGGGGAGGGAAAATAATGGCAAACTGCTAATGCTATGAAGCCAAAAGCCTCCAGCAGGTTCCCTGTGGTGGAGGAGAAACAGCCTTGAGAAAGGACTTCACACAAGGAGACAGGAGGAGCAGCTGGGGAGGAGGTGGAAGTGGGTGACAGAGACATGAAGCCAGAAACGGAGCTGTGAGGAAGAAGGGGAAAAAAGGCTGAGCAGCCGAAGGCTGGTGGTTAAAATAACTCGTGGTAACAGAGTGTTCTTTGTTACCACACACTGCTCTTTGTTATCACACATTACAGAAAGTTATAAACAACAGCATGCCGTACACTAAGCTGCACTTCAAGTTCCAGGCTCCGGTGACCTAACAAACTCCTCAGCTTCCCTCTTGCGTAGACTGACGCTGTTTCCAGAACACCATGTCAGGATTGTGGCCATTAATCTGTATATCTCACGTTGCACACAGGGGCCTTCTGTAATATCTGGCACTGTGCTGCTTCTTTCCAAGAACCCTCCTGCATTCACACTGATGCAGGTCAGAAAGGGTTAGACCCATCTGTGATGAAAAACAACTATCAAGTTTTACAAGAGAAAGGATGCGAAACTTTTCTTGGGGGAAAAAAAAAAAGATCCAGAGAAAATGATCTCGTTTGAGTTTATACATAAAATTAGATACTCAACAGAAACAACAAAACAGCTTGCCAGTGAAGGCAGTGGACAGACACTGCTCACTGCCAGAAATGGACTGCCCAAGGCGGCTCTGCAGAACCTTCACTCTCTCCCTGCCTTGATCGTCATCCTTTACAACTACCATCCTTCACACTACAGGCAATCAACTCTCTTTCCTCCGGCTCTCACATTTGGTTTCACGTTTACCAACCACCCTGGGCAAAAGTCACTGGGTAGATGGCATGAGGAGAGATGGAATGATCAGTCGTGCTTCTTCTCATGATGTCCATTTCATAGCCAGTGGTTCATAGTTCATTTCCTTGCCCTTCAAGGCCCTTCACTGTGACCTTTCTTTCCTTGCCCAGTAAGTCATATTCTCCCCCAGAAGCTAACACTGACTTTCTAATTGCCAAAGTACTCTCAGAGTCTTCACTCTGAGTTCTCATAGCAGTGTTAACAGTGGTCAGACACTACAGAACACTCTCTCCTTGTTCACACTTGCATCACTGTGCCATTCTAGACTGTGTCTCATTCTGCGTTGTAAGCAATCACTTTGCTTCTATCACTGATGACTTTATTCACCTGCCATTTAAATGTTGATGGTTTCTAGGGATTCCCTTCTTTCTCATTGCTTGCTCTGAGTTCTGAAAATGTTGTTTCTCACTAGACCATTAGACAAAACCATGTCTAATTCATCCATGAGCATCACTTAGCAAAGGTACAAATCCTGAGATAGGAGCATGCCCAATGTGTTCCTGTTATCATCAGAGCCTGTAATGTTTCTCCTTCTGTTGTATCTCTCAGATCTTTCTTATCTTCATTTCCACTGCCACCTTCCTGTCATCCTGTCCAGGTGGTAGCCAAAGGTATAATCCTAACCCTATCCCCAAACTTATGCTTTCTCCTCTGCCCATTCCATCCTTCAGAGGACCACTGAAAGTATTCTTCCAAAAGACAGATATGTCTTATATTCCTACCTTTCTCACACACCTTCAACCATTCCCCTTTATTCTTATACAGGATGAATCTAAACTTCATGAGATGAGAAATGTAATGTCCTCAACAATTTGGCCTCAACCTCCAGATGTTTACTGCTACATGTATCCTACACTCCAGCCTTACTGATATACTCAACATGTATTCTGTCTTCTATTTCTCTGAACATATGATTCTTTCTACCTCATTCTAGTGAAATCCTATCCCCAAGTCCCAGCTGGAGGATCATGACCTCTATACAACTGTACCAGCCCCAACTTAGGGCAATAAGTCATCCATTTCTTCCTCTGAGTTATTGGAACACTTATCCCATACCTTTTCCAAATCACTGAATATGTTTTATTTCAAGTTATATACTTATGTGTATCATACTGTGAACTCTCAGGAATCAGAATCCCAGTCTTGCATTGCCAGTGCCTAATACAGCACCTGGCACATTTGTAGAATGTTTATTATGTAGGATTGAATTCAACGACATTTTAAAAGGATCTTCCAGAAATAAATCTTTTACAATTAATCAGACACAGGAAACTGTGAAAAGCAGGTATCTCTAGAGAGGAAAGATGACAGAATGTGTTAATAGACAGACCTACTTTCCACTGTATATTCTTTCATTGAGTTTCAGATTTTTTTTTTTAATATTAACATGTACTACTATTCAACATGGTCCAAGAAGGCACTATAACATATGCCTGGCACTATGCATAGACAGGATTTTAGGCATCATGGAACAACTTCATTAATCAAATAAACCTATGAATTTATATAATCTCTGTGTAGATTATTCTTTCTTTCCCCTCAATTCCCACAGATCCACACTGCTCTTTATTTGTAGCATCTGGCACAGTCTAACTGATACTGTCATGATTTATAGATGTGTCCTCCATGCTGGGTAATGAACTCCTAGAAGACAGGGGCTCTCTACTTCTCACCTCCACAGCATCTACAAGTTTCTAGTATACACTGCATACACTTGGCAGTCAACTTGCAATTGTTTAATAGGATTGGTCTGACCAAGAAAATATGACTAAGTTTCGATTTTGAAAGAGCAATAATTGTACTAGTTTGCAGCTAATAATTCATGTTAAGTGGAAGCAAGGAAGAGAAAAATCTAAAACACTGCTAATAGGTAATAGCAATAATATTAGTTTACTATGCTCATATTGAGAGCAGAGGTAGAATAGCTACAAAAACGTGATCAATTTTTTGTTTTGTTATCCATTATTTAGCTTGGGGATAAAACACGCATTTTACTTTCAAGTGAGAGTCTTGAAAATATGCACGGCCAATACTGTATAGAAGCACCATTAAGCGAAGGTGATAAAAAGTTTTGAGATAAAAGAGGAAAAGGCAAATGGATTCTGAAATAATATCCTTACAGACAAAATGGAAAAAAAAATCAGCAATTTCCAAATAGATCTAAAACCTAATTGGTGAAAATACTTCCAACTAAATCCTTTAGTACCTAGGAAACAGTTTGAAAGTCCCCTGTTAGGAATAACATAAAGCCCACAATGTGGACTCTATCCTCATAGAGCTGAAGATACAGTTATATTAACAGCCACATTAAAAGTTAGAAAACAATAGAAGACTTCAGAAAAAAAGTACAACAACATAAGATTCACATATGTGGGATAAATATTCATTGAGTACCCATATTCCTAATGTGGAAATACACAGTCACATTCCTTTGTGAAGTGACAGTCCAAAGGTACCCCATTCTATTACACAGCACACACCTGACCATTTTTTCCATGAAGTCTTCACTTTTCTCTCTCCAACCCTTTCTTCTTCCCTCCACCTTCACCATACACACAGAAGTGTTCTCTCTGGCCCTTAAATACATCCAGAGATGTATCTATCCCTGTTTATACCATATACCAATATCCCCATTTTGTATTACACTTACTTACAGCCAGGTAATTGACCAATGAATTTTAGATCACTTGCAGATAAACTTCACATCTCATTCACTAATAAACTCTCAATGCATTTGCCTCAGTGAAACACAGCTGATCAGCTAGACAATGTCTGATCACAGCATGTTAGATTTGGACTTCTCCTCTACTCTCACAAACCCTGTAAGAATTTTACTTCTCAGAGGGAGAAAGAATAAAGATAGGAAAGGGGGGGAAAATGACAGAAGAACAGTTAATACCATGTAGATAAATCCTTCTTCTCAAGGCAACTTGCAACAATTAATTTATTGACATGACTCCTTTTGGAAGAAAGTATTACACCTTTGTGGTCCCATGCATTCCTTGATATAAAACATATGTCTAATGAATATTTGGAAAATCAATTAGTTAATTAAAGAGAGAGAAGAGTGAGAAAAATAAATGTTCTCAATTAGTATCTACTGAAATGAGAATGAATGAAGGTCAACAGAAGAGAAGGGCAATCCTCCCTTAGTCTCCCCATCCAACATGTCCCAAAGTGATTCAGTAAGATATCTATCCCTTAAGCCAAATTTGAAAAGATATTATAAGTAAAATTTCATGGAACAATTATCTTCTTAAAACTGGCTATTCGCTAATTTATACTAAATTCAATTCAAGAAATATTTATTGAGCACCAACTATATATGAGGTGTGTTTCTGATATTAGGGAGGAAAGAAAGAAATGATTATCCTTCCCTCAAGGACCTTACAATTTAGTGTCCTGTTCCTTGTAACCTGCAGAACTTTTTACTATGATGCAAAAAGCATGATGACATTTCACAATATTTATGAAGTCCTATGTTTTTAAATCATGGCCAAAAGAGATATACTAATTCTCCTTTTCAAAAAGCCTGAGTACTTCACAGCCAAATCCTGCATGGCAGCCTGCCAGGCCAAAGGGCCTCACCCTAAAAGGCCTGTATTCCCTCCTCAGAAAGAAAATGAAATAGACAGGACTTCAAATGGAGTTACCAATGACTTAATTTTGACAGAAACATCTATATCCACATGTCTATGTTAAAACAAAGTTGGTAGGGAGGCTCTCCCTCACAACAAAATTTCAAGGTTGGCTTTATCTTTATTTCTGTGGACTAATCACAAATATTCATATCTGAGCTAGTTTTTTATGCTTCTTAATAATCCAAATATTAATACTTGTCACAACTACAATGTGTCAATTTAAGCTCAGGTTCTATGGGGACACACTCCATTATATAAAGGAGACAAATATCACCTATAAAATAGCTCAGTTTAATGAATTTATCTCAAAAATGAAAAACAAAAATTCCTGAAAAGTCTAATCTTAAATAGCAGACATAATGAATAATATCTATTTCTCCTTCACAAAGGTTTTAAGATAAAACAAATGTAAGTATATATGCATGCTTGTATGAATATATATTTATATATAAATATAAAATATTATAGATAATATAAAATTGTGTATTTCCATACATGGCTTTAAAATCCAAATATATGAAGAAAGGGGAAGTGAAAATATATTACTATTTCAAAATTATTGAGGAATTACTGAGGAATAGTATTGCCAAAATATAAAAATACTAAAAACATAAAAAAACTAAATGTTCAGGTGTCTTCACTAATTAAGTAGTAACGAGAGGAAAATCCATGTTTCCAAGGGATCACATAGAGGAATACTTTTTTTCATTCAGAATAAGTGGAATTTCCCCCTAAGTACCATGTTCTTGGCATAAGGGATGTTATGTCCAAGAACTCTGCTCCTTGCTGGGTCCCTTCTGCCCTGTGTCAGTGAGAGCGTCCTGTCTGGGCTCCTGGGGACTTCAAAGTGTGTATTTCCCATTTTCATCCCATCTAGATCAATTTACTTGTCCCAGAAATAGTATTAGAAAGAGCTTTGATAAGATGATCTGCACAGCCTTTGCACTTCTTCAGAGGCCTGGTGTCCTCATCATCTTCAGAGAACTCTAGACTTCTTAGTATTAGCTTCTTACCTATAACCCCCAACAGATCCAAAATTGTGGTCTTGGCTTAATAAATATTTGATTCAAGTTTAAGAAAATCCCTTAAATTCATTCACATTGAGGCTCTTAAGCTGACACTCAACAAAAACAAAACAAGCAATCCAAAGACTTGACAATATCTACTACGATGTGTCTTAAGAGAATTCGTATTTTAACCTTCTTTGGGACTTAAAAAAAAAAAAGAAAAGAAACAAAGCCTTCCCAGAAAGGATCAGGGAAGCTAGAGCTTAAGGCAGAAGGTAAAAAGAAAGCTTCCAAGACCACTGAACCCACACTGATCTATGTCTGACATACTCAGGCCACCTGATCCAGGACATGGAAACCAAGCTGGAGACATTCAGGGTGGTATTAGGCCCAAGACACTAAAGTCAGATGGGTTTAGGTTCAAATTATGGCTCAGCTATATGTGGCCACTATGGCAGCTGTTCCGCGATTTCCTCACCCGCAAAGAGTCTAACAGTAATTCCCTGATAAGGTATGTGAGGTAGCGGGTAATGCATTCTACACCATTCGGCTGGCATCAACACTTTTACTGCTATTGCTGCTATTACTGCTGCCATTGCTCCTGCTAGCATGCTGGAGTCACTAGACTGTGTGCTCTATGAAGAAAAGTTTCCTGCACAGCACAGTGGTCACAACTGCAGGCTCTACAATCTAACTTCAAATCCCAGCTGGGCCATTTTCTGACCTAGGTAAGGTCCTTGAACAATTCATTTAACCTCTCTGTGCCTCAGTTTCCTTGTATAAAAAGAGGATGATCACATCCATGAAGTTACTGTGAGTGAAGGCTGTTAGTTGCTCAGTCATACCCAACTTTATGACCGCATGGACTGTAGCCCACCAGGCTCCGCTATACATGGAATTCTCCAGCAAGAATCCTGGAGTGCATTACCATTCCCTTCTCCAGGGGGTCTTCCTAACCCAGGGGTCAAATCCAGGTCTCCTGCACTGCAGGCAGATTTTTTACTGTCTAAGCCACCAGGGAAACCCATCGTGAATGAAGTTATATGTATAAAATGTTTGCAAGAGTTGTAGGTAGTAAGCATCTTTTTTACTTATCCTTACAGTGTGTGAAGTAA
Organism: Budorcas taxicolor; assembly: GCF_023091745.1. Taxonomy (NCBI): domain Eukaryota; kingdom Metazoa; phylum Chordata; class Mammalia; order Artiodactyla; family Bovidae; genus Budorcas; species Budorcas taxicolor. The sequence continues at coordinate 43,465,113 of NC_068917.1, read as the reverse complement.
AAATAGTAATAATAATAACAATAAGCATACAAAACCATTTACTATAAGGTAGGTACTTTGTTGGAGAAGGCAATGGCAACCCACTCCAGCACTCTTGCCTGGAAAATCCCATGGGCCGAGGAGCCTAGTAGGCTGCAGTCCATGGGGTCGCAAAGACTCGGACATGACTGAGCGACTTCACTTTCACTTTTCACATTCATGCATTGGAGAAGGAAATGGCAACCCACTCCAGTGTTCTTGCCTGGAGAATCCCAGGAATGGGGGAGCCTGGTAGGCTGCCATTTATGGAGTTGCACAGAGCTGGACACAACTGAAGCGACTTAGCAGCAGCAGCAGCAGGTGCTTTGTTAACCTATACACATACATATGTATGTATGTATATTTAATTATCCTCATTTACAGATGAGGAAACCAAGACACAGTGTAAATAACATGTTGAGTGGCAGACTCCCGAGAGTCATGATTTAAACCTAAGCCATCTGGTTTCAGAGCCCATACTATTAATCACTATGCTATGCTGGCTGAAAAAAAGTTTAAACAATGAATGAATTTTCCTGCTAGACAAATACTGAAGAGTCAATCACCTTGATTCTACTGTTTTCAAAAAGAGTGGACAGTTCTTGCAAAGTGCACACAAATGGAGGACAAAGGCAGAAAAGGTCAACTCAGTGTTCCCTATGCAAGCCTGGCAGGGGCTTTCCAGCCAAAGTCAGAACATGAGGGTGACCTAAAGGCACAAAAGGAACTCAAAGCTTTGGCCCTGAATCCACAGTCACTTAGTTTATAGCATGTTTTAAACTGACAAGGAGCAAATGCTTATGTTGGGCTTGGCCTTCTCTGGTGCCATGAGGGATTATGTATAACCAGAAGACTGGATATTGGTCTTGAGGAAGCTTACAGGAATCCAAGGCATTCTCAGCTTCCCTTCAAACCCAGAAGTGAGGTTTACTTATTCATTTAAATCTTCCCTAGATTATTAGTGGGTATACTGGACTTGTTATTCACACCCATTTAAATTTTAGGCCATTTGAGGCCAAAGACATATTTATTGGTCACAACGGGACAAGCTAACCATAAGGCTTTATCAATTCTTCAATATTCTTGAGGCTTCATGTCATAAAATCTCACTCTAAAAACCTAGGAATCTTAGGTCAACCGTGTGTTGAATCAGTATCTTGCCAACGACTAACTCCTGGGGATAATTTGTTGCTTTTTCATGATCTTTGAATTCAGCTTCCCACAAATGTCTTAGCCTTGGATTCTTCTAGATCATCTTTTCTGTATGCATGCTTCCCAATAAAAGACTTTAAGCAATCTAAAATCTCAAATGAAACCACCAGATGATGGACAAAAAGAGACAAGAAAGGAACGTGGCAGGGAGAACAGAGCAACTGAGGAACAATAAAGACAGAATGGATCACTGAATTCTTTAAAAAATGAACATTTTTCATCTACCAGATTAGCAAATGTTAAAGTTTGCTGACATACTATACTGGTTAAGTGTGGAAGAAACTGGCACTCTCATACATGGCTAATGGTTGCAAATCAGTACAACTGCCTATGGAAATGAAATCTGCCAATATTTATCCAGTTTTAAATGTACACACCCTTTGAATAAGCCATTCCCTGAACATAAACTACATACTTGGATGCCACCTCATGCTATACCAAAAAGATATCCAAATTCTGAATACTTCTGAATTTCAGGAGAGAGATTAATGAACAGGTTTCATGGTAACCACAGATATAAAATTATTCATATTATAACTTTGTCTTAATTAACAAATTATGTTATAACAAATGGATGTCCAAGCAGACTGAGATCATATTTCACTCGTATTCCTTTGGTGTCTAAATTGGAGATCGGTTTAGGTAGCTGCTATGTGTTATATAGTTCAAGGGTAAGGTTTACTGGATAAAGGGGCAAGCTTTACTATAAAGAGAAAATGGTCTGGGTTTGAGGAAAGGGGGACATACAGGATCTAATCCCTGGCATGGTGGCTCACAACAGGATGGGATCTCACAAACCTGGAGCGTCTCTCAGAGGAGTAACCCTTACGACTTACCCCAAAACATCTGGCTTAGAAAACCAACAAGGGTTATGTTCAACAGAACCTAAGGGCTATAGGGAACTGAGTTTTTCCCTTTAAAGAGCTCACAGGCAGTCTCGTTTGCCCCAGGACCCAGTGCCAAAGAAGCAATTTGCAAAGTGCCTAGGCTGTATATGAAGCAGATCCATTTGCTAATTCAGGATCTGCTGGAGGGGCAGGGGATAGCTGGGACTCTCTCCAGAGGCGGAGGCACTGGCAAACACCATTTCTGCACTCTCACTCTACCCTACTAGCACAAGTGGGTGTGTGTGGACATGACACCCTCCTGCTGTCTTGCTAAGGCCTTTGAGGGCAAGAAGGTGCCACACTATCCTGCTTTCTCACTAAAGCCAGCAAGTACAGGCAGTTGCAGCACTCTCTTGCTCCCAGACTGCAGCAGACAAGCATGGGCAGTCATGACGCTCTCTAGCTCCTTTGCACAGACAGACAAAGTACTCTTCTGCTGCATTGCTGAACTCAGAGAGCATGCTCTGCCCCCTTCACTTTCCGGTTACCTTGTTGAAGCCAGTGGGCATGCAAGTCAACACAGGGGACACTTCTAGATCATCTGCCCTGGTGGTCGAGGAGGCTTGTGTGTCTGGGCTCTATGTGATTGTAATAATCAGAAGGACAGTTCTTGGCAGGCTACTACCCTCAGGGTACCACATAGAAAGCAAAATAAAACACATCCCCAGTCTTCATGCTAAAGAGGCCTATTTATTTGTCTCAGAGCTTCCACATAAGAGAGAGACTTCAGACTTGCCATACATCCATCTAGACGCTACAGAGGCACTGCCAGGTAACATAAGCAGGGAGACACTATCCTTGAGCACTCCCTTGGCCTCACTCCAGCTCACTGCTACCTTCCAGTAAAGAGTGTAAATACTCATCTGGAGTTCTATTTTTGCAACTGTCACCCAGGGGACACCATCTCCAGATCTCCTGATATGGAAATCAGCAGAGTTTATGATTTCACCCCATGGGACTATACATATTTATATACTTTAAAAGCTGCTGCTTGAGGGTCTGGCTTCTAATCAGCCTGAAACTGGTACTAAATGAGATCCCTCCCCTTGGAACACTGACAGGTCTTGGCATACTCTCAACAACAGGAACATATAAATAATAAATCAGGCTGCTTAGACAATCATAAAGGTACAAGGGACAATCAAGAACTAGGGCAGGTTGAATGATAAGGTTCACCACTTACAGAAGGCCACTCCTTCCAAATTGAGAGAGGAAGCTGTCTTGCCTAATACAGAGAAACAAACAGAGTCAAGCAAAATGGAAAACAAAACAAAACAGAGTAGTATGTACAAAACAAAAGAAAAAAGTAAAACCTAGAAAAAGATCTTAATGAAACAGAGATTAAATAATCACCTGATAAATTAAAATAATGATCATAAATATGCTCACTGAACTTAGGGAGAAGAATAAATGAACATAGTGAGAACTTCAACAAAGATAAAGAAAATATAAGAAAGTATCAAATAGAAGTTACAGATATGAAGAACATGATTACTAACATGAAAAATACACTAGAGGATTCAACAACAGACTAGATGAAACAGAAGAGTGGGTCAGTAATTGGAAGACAGGGCAATGGAACCCAAGCAAAAAGAGCAGTAAAAAGAAAAAAGAATTAAAAAGAGAAAAAATAGCTTAAGGGACACTTGGAACAACATCAAACACAGTAACAATTGCACCGTAGAGGTCCCAGAAGAAGGAGAGACAGAGAAATGGGCAGATAACTTATTTGAATAAATAATGGCTGAAAATTTCCCTAACCTGGGGTAGGACACAGACAGTCAGGCACAGGAAGCCAGAAATCTCCAAATAAGATGAACTCAAAGAGATTCACACAAAGACACATTATAATTAAAATAGCAAAAGTTATAGAAAAATCCTGAAAGCAGCAAGAGAAAAACAACTTGTTATATACATAGAGTGTCAGCAAATTTTTTAGCAGAAATTTTGCAAGCTACAAGGGAGTGGCACAATATATTCAAACTGTGCAAAGAAAAAACACTTCCAACCAATAATATGCTACCTGGCAAGGTTATCATTCAGAATGGAAAGGAGATAATGAATTTTCCAAACAACCAAAAGCCAAAGAAGTTCATCACTAGTAAAATGTCCTTACAAGAAATGTTAAAGTTGCTTCTTTAGGCTAAAGAGAAATGGCACTAATTAATAACAAGAAAGCATGTGAAAGTAAAAATCTTACTGGCAAAGGTAGTTATAAGGTAAAGGTAGCAAATTAATCACTTTTAAAGCTAGTATGAAGATTAAAAGACAAAAGCAGTAAAATTAACTAAAACTGTAAAAATTAACTAAGGGATACATAAACTTTAAAAGGTGTAAAATGCAATATTGAAAACATAAAACATGGTAGAGGGGAAAATAAAAATGTAAGGCTTTGGAGTAAGTTCAAATTTAGGTTGCTTTCAACTTAAACTGTTATTCATAAGACGCTACATGAGAACCTTACAGCAACCACAAAGCAAAAGCCTAGACTAGATGCCCCCCAAAATTGAGACAGAGTCTAAGCACAACACTAAAGAAAGTCATCAAACCACGAGGGAAGAGAGCAAGAGAAGAAAGAAACGGAGAGGAACTACAAAAACAGCTGGAAAACAATGAACAAACGGCAATAAGTATGAGCGAGTGTTAGTCACTCAGTCATGTCTGACTCTTTGTAACCCCATGGACTATAACCTGCCAGACTCCTGTGTCCAAGGGATTCTCAAAGGAAGAATACTGGAGTGGGTTTCCATTCCCTTCTCCAGGGGATCTTCCTGATCTAGGGATCAAATCTGGATCTCCCACACTGCAGGCAGATTCTTTACCATCTGAGCCACCAGGGAAGAAAATGAATTAAACTCTCAAAAGACAGAGAGGGTGAATGGATTAAAAAAAAATTTATTCTATATACTGCTTATAGGGGGCTTATTTCAGAAATAAAGACATATACATACTAAAAGTAAAGGGAAGGAGAAACATAGTCCATGCAAATGGAAATGAAAAGAAAGTTGTTATACCCACAGAAGGCAAAACAGACTTCAAAATAGACTGTAACAAAAGACAAAGAAGGGCATTACATCATAGCAAAGGGGTCGATCCAAGAAGAAGAAATAACATTTGCAAATAAATATGTACCCAACATAAGAGCACCAAATGCATAAAGGATATATTAACAACCTAAAGGGAGAAACTGACAATAATACAATAATAGAAGGGGACTTCACCACCCCACTTACATCAGTGAAGAGATTATCCAGACAGAAAATCAAAAAAGCACGTCAGGTCAGATGAACACGTTAGGAAGCACAGCTATTCTCTGGTTTCAGTGAGCAGGGGCTACTCTGGGTGTGGCGCACAGGCTCCTCATTGCAGAGCATGAGCTCTAGGCTGCACAGGCTTCAGCAGCTGTGGCGCATGGACTTGGACGCACCGCAGCAGGTGGAATCTTCCCAGACCAGAGACTGAACCTGTATTCCCTGCACTGGCAGGCAGATTCTCTTAACCACTGGACCGCCAGAGAATTCCAAGAGAAAATATTTTAAGGGGAAATTATAAAAAAGGACAAAGATAAGTTTGTTCACCGAAGAAGTAAATAGATAATTAAAAAAAAAAAAAAAAAAACTTCTGAGTCACTGAAAGTAACTTAAAATCTGTGTTTTTACAAAATATTAAAATAACCAGATGATTTGTTGTTAATTGACTCGATTTAGAATAATGCAAATATGGGTGTTTGTCTCTTTTTTCCCCACCAGTCGTGTTATAAAGACATAGACTGCATCACTCTTACACCTCATCCAGGAAAAGTTTCAACTGAAAGGCCATCTGTATTGTTAACTCATACTCAAAACAAAAGTAAGGCATTCATCCTATGAATAACTCTAGAACTCTAAGCTCTCAATGGCCCATTCTTTAATTTAGTGACCATTTATAATTTTTAAAAAGTGGCGTTGGAGGATGAGGGAGTATAGTTGTTACTCGAGTTACTTAAATCTAGTGGCTAAGGGATAAAACAAAAATTTATAGTCGAGTATCTAATCTGAAGGAGATCAACCCTGAGATTTCTTTGGAAGGACTGATGCTAAAGCTGAAGCTCCAGTACTTTGGCCACCTCATGAGAAGAGTTAACTCATTGGAAAAGACTCTGATGCTGGGAGGGACAGGGGGCAGGAGGAGAAGGGGACGACCAAGGATGAGATGGCTAAATGGCATCACCGACTCGATGGACGTCAGTCTGAGTGAACTCCGGGAAATGGTGATGGACAGGGAGGCCTGGCGTGCTGCGATTCATGGGGTCGCAAAGAGTCAGACACGACTGAGTGACTGAACTGAACTGAATCTTTAATCTGAGGTTATGTGCAGTGGAGACTATTCCCTTCCTGAATTTAGGAGTTATGTGGGATGTAATCTATTTTTTCAAAACAAGGCTATAGAGAGGGGAAGAGAAGAGACCAAGGTGGCATAAAGGAAAGACACTTTATAAACCATAATGGAATAAAGGAAACAAAAGGTGGGATAAACTAGAAAAAAAGTCACTCTTCACTCCATGGGGAGGGTTCTGTTTGCAGAAATCTTTCTCGCAAGAAGCACCTACCAATTTGGTGAGCAGCAAGCCTCCAATATGTTAGGGTAAGAGCATCCTTTCTAGGATTTCCTGCCATTCAGTGCCACAAAGAACCAAGATGGTCTCTACTGTAGATTGAGACAAAAGGAAAAGCTTCTTCTAGGTTTGAGAATAAAAAAGCTTGAGTCTCTGCTGAGTGAAGACCTACAACACAAACAGGATAGCTACCTTGTAAGAAAGAATAGAGAGAAACATGATCCTACATGAAATCCTGGCTTCAAGGCTCATCTTCAAGCAGAAGAGTGGCTTGCCTGATGCTCACGTCACTTCCTCTTGAGATCCACCCATGCACCTCTATGAAGGCAGATACAATCTCCTACGATCACTTCCACTTCCACTAGTTTCCTCCCTGGTCTGGGGCTTTTAACTGATGACATCATGGTGAGTATTTCAATGCAAGATGTCAAACAGTCTTACAATATCACACAGTGACCAGAATATTTTGTCAAGATAAAATATTTTCTAAAAATATAATCAAGGGTGTGTGCTGTAACATTGTTGTAGAATGTGAAGCACTTTGTTCACTGTCAGTAACATATCTTTATTATATCCTGACTATATCCCCTGGAGTAGGAAATGGCAGCTCACTCCAGTATTCTTACCTAGAGAATTCCATGGACAGAGGAGCCTGGTGGGCTATAGTTCATGGGATCACAAAGAGTCAGACACGACTGAAGTGACTTAGCACATATGATCAACATGGGGAGTTTACTGGGAGATGATGTCTCAAGAACCCAATGGTCCTGGGTCTGCATCATGCCCAAAAGTAGCAGGAAGATCCATTATTCAGTTAAAGTAACAAAACAACAACCCAGAAATCCAAAATATTAAGCTTCCATTTATTTGTGCGTCATTTCTGGGATCTATTCTATTTCATCAGTCTATCTGAGTGTTCATTATAGCATTCTTGCAGCTTTATGTATGCCAGAAATAGTTCATAACTTTTTAAAGTCAGGGCCTCAGTATCACAGTGAGAGGCCCACAGATCCTTCTACACAGCAGGGCATTGTATGATTAAAGAAGGAAGAGCTGGTACAGTTAAGAGAAATGAAAATAAAAACAAATTTCTGTCTCTCAGAATTTTCTCACTGAAGCTATGAAAAGATCCACTTTCAAGACTTTGTAATACTTTCTTACTTAAATGCTAATTCCTTCCTGCAATTTTGAGTAATGACTGCCTTTTAAAAATCCTGCAGCAACAAACAGAGCCATGTCATTCACTGACCTTGGTATATTCCTAATGAGATGTCCCTCTGTGATACAAGAACTACTGATGGGGGATGGGAATAATGAATGGGGGAGTGGAAGATGAATGATATATAAGGGATACCATTAACATTTTCCATGAGCAGGATTGATACGCAGTGTAATAGAAACAGAATAAATCGCTTCACTGATGAACTCTCACCCCTGCAGAAAGTAACTCGTGGGTTTGGCAAGACAATCCAGTAAACAAATTACTCTGAGAGATTAATTAGATGTGAACTAAGGCCTCATAACATTTCCTTCTTCCAAATATACACTGTACAACAGTACCTTACAACTATCAGGATGGCTCTAAATTTAATTTCAAAGTTGTTGAAAAATTCTTCCAATCCCTTGCTATAGTGTTCTTCTTCTTCAACTTTTTGCTTTCTCTTTATAGTGAAAAAAATCATGATCAAAGCTGAGGCATAAAAATTCCAGGGATCTTGACTCAAATACAGATAGACTTGTGGTTTAATTTCTCCTAGAAGCTTATTCACTTGTCTCTCCAAGCTACCTCTCACACACTTCTGAAAGACATTAAACAAACCTGCACGCAGAGCTCAAAGTAAGGATACCTATGTCCACGGTAGGGTGTGATAAAACTGAATTGAAACTCAACATAAAAACACTAAGATCAAGGCATTGGGTCCCAACACTTCATGGCAAATAGAAGGGGAAAAGGTGGAAGTGGTGACAGATTTTATTTTCTTGGGATTCAAAATTGCTACCGATGGTAATTGCAGCCGTGAAATTAAAAGATGCTTGCTCTTTGGAAGGAAAGTTATGACAAAGCTAGACAGTACATTAGAAAGCAAAGACATCACTCTGCTGACAAAGGTCCATATAGTCAAAGCTGTGATTTTTCCAGCAGTAATGTATGGATGTGAGAGTTGAACCATAAAGAAGACTGAGCAGCAAAGAATTGACGTTTTCAAATTGTGGTGCTGAAGAAGACTCTTGAGAGTCCTTTGGACTCCAGGGAGATCAAACCAGTCAATCCTAAAGGAAATCAACCCTGAATATACACTGGAAGGACTGATGCTGAGGCTGAAGCTCCAGTACTTTGGCCACCTGATGAAGGGCTGATTCATTGGAAAAGACCCTGATGCTGGGAAAGATTGAAGGCAATAGGAAAAGGGGGTGACAGAGGATGAGATGGTTAGATAGCATCACCAACTCAATGGACATAAATTTGAGTCAACTCTGGGATATAGTGAAGGATAGGGAAGCCTGTCATTCTGCAGTCCATGGGTTACAAACAGTTGGACATTACTTAACGACTAAACAACAATGAAAATAAAGAAGATTCTGTTGTATAACTTACTAACTTGGGCAATTCTCTCACATAATTTCTCTGAGCCTCATGTTCCTAGTCTGCCAACTCAATGGACATGAGTTTGAGTAAGCTCCAGGAGTTGGTGATGGACAGGGAAGCCTGGCATGCTGCAGTCCATGGGGTCGCAAAAGGTCAGACATGACTGAGCGACTGAACTGAAGTGAACTGAAAACAGAAATAATAAGACTGCCCATTCTGCCTTCCATACAATATTGTGCAACAATAAAGTGACACATACTATATAAGAGCATGTTTTGAAAAGGTGTAAAATGGTATAAAAGTGAAAAGTTGTGGTATTCTTATTATTACTTAGTTGTCTGTTTTATATTTGTAATAGAAATCAAATTCTTACAACAGAAACCAGACCAGGTGCAGAAAATGAAGCTTACACTGGCAGGTCTTTTTCCTCCCATCTTAATTGGCCTTAGTGCCCACCAAGGCTGATCGGTTAAACTACACACTACCCTAGTCATTAAATTTCTTACATGCATTTTTTATTCCCACAAACCTGATCACTTATGAAAACAGGACAAACAGCTTTGGGGAAACATGAGAGCATATTAGTGTATTTTTAATTGGGGTGGGGTACAACAAAATAGTATAAAAGACACCTGAGTAATTAGGAAAAATATGATTTTTAAAAGTTCATTTAATATCCCTTGAAAATATATGGTTCAGAGATCAGTTCAGTTTACTTGCTCAGTTGTGCCTGCCTCTTTCTGACCCCATGGACTGTAGCATGCCAGACTCACCTGTCCATCATCAACTCCTAGAGCTTACTCAAACTCATGTAAATCAAGTTGGTGAGGCCATCCAACCATCTCATTCTCTGTCATCCCCTTCTCCCCATGTCTTCAATCTTTCCCAGCATCAGGTTCTTTTCCAATGAGTCAGTTCTTTGTATCAGGTGGCCAAAGTATTAGAATTTCAGCTTCAGCATCAGTCCTTCCAATGAATACTCAGGACTGATTTTCCTTTAGGATTGACTGGTTGGATCTCCTTGCTGTCCAAGAGACTCTTAAGGGTCTTTTCCAACACCACAGTTCAAAACCATCAATTCCCCCAGCACTCACCTTTCTTTATGGTCCAACTCTCACATCCATACATGGCTACTGGGAAGACAATAGCTTTGACTAGATGGACTTTTGTTGGCAAAGTAATGTCTCTGCTTTTTAATATGCTGTTTCGGTTGGTCATAGCTTTTCTTCCAAGGGGCAAGCGTCTTTTAATTTCATGGCTGGAGTTACCATCTGCAGTGATTTTGGAGCCCCCCAAAATAAAGTCTGTCACTGTTTCCATTGTTGCCCCATCTATTTGACATGCAGTGATGAGACCCAAAGCCATGATCTTAGCTTTCTGAATGTTGAGTTTTGAGCCAGCTTTTTCACTCTCCTCTTTCACTTTCATCAAGAGGCTCTTTAGTTCTTCACTTTATGCCATAAGGGTCATATCATCTGTTTATCTGAGGTTATTAATACTTCTCCTGGCAATCTTGATTCCAGCTTGTGCTTCATCCAGCCCAGTATTTCTTATGATGTACTCTGCATAAAAGTTAAATAAGCAGGGTGACAATATACAGTCTTGACATACTCCTTTCCTGATTTGGAACCAGTCTACTGTTCCATGTCCAGTTCTAACTATTGCTTCTTGACCTGCATACAGATTTCTCAGGAGGCAGGTCAGGTGGTCTGGTATTCCCGTCTCTTTCAGAATTTTCCACAGTTTGTTGTGATCCACATAGTCAAAGACTTTGGCATAGTCAATAAAACAGAAGTAGATGTTTTTCTGGAACTCTCTAGCTTTTCCTATGATCCAACGGATGTTAGCAATTTGATTTCTGGTTCCTCTGCCTTTTCTACATCCAGCTCGAACATCTGGAACTTCACGGTTCACATACTGTTGAAGCCTGGCTTGGAGAATTTTGAGCATTACTTTACTAGTATGTGAGATGAGTGCAATTGTGCAGTAGTTTGAGCATGATTTGGCATTGGATTGGAATGAAAACTGACCTTTTCCAGTCCTCTGGCCACTGCTGAGTTTTCCAAATTTGCTGGCATATTGAGAGCAGCACTTCCACAGCATCATCTTTTAGGATTTGAAATAGCTCAACTGGAATGCCATCACCTCCACTAGCTTTGTTCGTAGTGATGCGTCCTAAGGCCTACTTGACTTCGCATTCCAAGATGTCCGGCTCTAGGTGAGTGATCACACCATCATGGTTATCTGGGTCATGAAGATCTTTTTTGTATAATTTTTCTGTGTATTCTTGCCACCTCTTGCTATCTTCTGCTTCTGTTAGGTCCATACCATTTCTGTGCTCTATCGAGCACATCTTGCATGAAATGTTCCCTTGGTATCTCTAATTTTCTTGAGATCTCTAGTCTTTCCCATTCTATTGTTTTCCTCTATTTCTTTGCACTGATGACTAAGGAAGACTTTCTTATCTCTCCTTGCTCTTCTTTGGAACTTTGCATTCAAATGGGTATATCTTTCCTTTTCTCCTTTGCCTTTCACTTCTCTTCTTTTCTCAGCTATTTGTAAGGCCTCTTCAGAGAACCATTTTGCCTTTATGCATTTCTTTTTTGGGGGGATGGTTCAGAGATAGATAACAATAAATTTTTGTAATGATAAAAATGTGTCTTTTCCAGAATAACCAAATTCAAAAGAACAAAATTACATCATCTTATAAAAGATGAAATGATTGTATGTCAGGTAGCAGGGTCTTTCTATAACCAAATGAACAGAAAGAGTAGTGTCTCTTTTTAATTCTGCAGAACCTGAGTGGCTATTTCCACAACTAGTATCATAGAGTTGTATGGTATTTGAAGTGGAATAATATTGAAGGGGAAAAGGAGGGGAAAGAATGATTCTTTTAAAGTTTCCAGGCCTAGAGAGCCATTCTGCTCACCCACTGTACTGCTGTACAGTTGTAATTAACACAGGTAAAAACTTCCATGATGGATGGAATTTCATATAGTCTACATACATGGTATTACTCCAGGATCCTCTACTTGCAATACACCAGGGAGTATGCAAAATAAATGATGCCCTAAGTTGTGCACTGTAGCTGTCCTAGTGGGGGTAGGAGCAGGAATTAGGATTGGGATCCCCACAAAAGAGCAAAATGTGAAATGGAATAAACATAACTCACAGTAGCTTTGTGGAAGGCTGTGGTGGATTGGAAAGAGTTCTGGTCAAAGAGTCTGTGTCCTGGTTTACAATCTAGTACTTACCAGTAGTAAAACTTCAGTAAACTCACAGGGGCTGCTTTGCTCCCTTATTGAAAAATGGAAATGAAAATTGCAACTACCTTTTCTAGCTGTAAGGATTATTGTGAGAATCCAATGAGATTATGCACAGGACACTGCTCTGTAAACCTGACTTAACAAATGGAAAAGGTTATTATCTTTGGTTGAGTTCAGCTTCCCAACAGTCTGTCTCAAACCATGAAAATGTTTTTTCCTTGGGGCTCCAAAGTATTCTCCAAATATAGCTGTCCTACTTAACTTTCTTCTGTCATGAGCAGAGTGGGATTTTTATTATTCCGTATAAACCATACATGGCTATTTTCATTTGTCAGTGCCTATTATTACTGCCACTAGTCATTCTATAAAATATCTCCAAATTCAGTCTTGACTTAAAAAGTCTCACGGGTAGAACAGGTTAGATAAACAATCAGTGTGTTATATTTTGAAAATTATTCTTCTAGGATAATACATGTAACTACTGATAATTATACCTATGATTTTCCTGATGAGCTAGAAAGTTGTTTGTTTTAAAATTGCTTTCAATTAGCTGATTTCAAGAAAGCTTAATCTTACAAGCAGTGCTGGTTTGGCATAGTTGCAGTTCTCAAGGTTCTCTGGCTTTTCTTATTGAAGTTAAGTAGTGATGGAAAGAGCCCTTTCCTGTAATGAGTCATTTACATCTGGTGTCATCTCTATGGTGGTGGCTCTAGTGGTAAAGAACCCGCCTGCCAATGCAGGAGACATAAGAGACACAAGTTCAATCCGTGGGTTGGGAAGAGCCCCTGGAGTAGGAAATGGCACCCCACTCCAGTATTCTTGCCTGGAGAATCCCATGGTCACAGGAGCCTGGTAGGCTACAGTCCACTGGGTCACAAAGAGTTGGACATGAATGAAGTGACTTAGCACGTTATCTAGTGTCATCATGGACACAAACAGCGCACCCTTTCAACAGTTTATTCTAAATGGAAGAGTGAAATGGGCTTCACTTCTAGAATCAAGAGGATTACAAGAACATCACAAGAACACAGTGAAGTTGCAAATTTGGACCTCTAAATTTCTGTATATTTTCAGTACTATGGTTTCACTATGGATACGAAAATTGAGAAGTTTAACACTGAAAGGGATCATTCTCACCTAAGACTAGAATTCTGACTTAAAATATCATACTAGATCTGCTCTAGATACTTCCCCATCAGAGGAGGATACATTCTAGATACAGCCATTCTTCTAGAACAGGGAACCAACCTTCCATTTCTATCAATATTTCCATAAGGAAAGGCAATTCCAGGTTAACTAGGTACTTGAGACAATTTACATCCCTTCCTACTACAGTCCTGAAAGCATTTCTTCATCTAGTCATCAGAAGTTGCACAGGGCATGGCTGGGGTCTTTGGTGAAGCCAGAGAAAAAGAGGTTCTGCTAGCTCTCACTTGGAAATGCCAAGTGAAGATTCTTTAAGCCAAGTATTTGTGTTTCAGGCAGTGGCTATAGCCTCAAAATAACTGCCCTATCTTCACATGAATAAGGCAGGTAAATTCAGGCTTCCCTAGCTCAGTGGATCTCCATCTGCAGCCACTTTGCCCCTCAGGAGACATACACAATGCTTAGAGATGTTTCTGTCGCTACCAGGGATAAAAGGGGTGCCACTGGCATTTGATGTGTAGAGGCCAGGGATACAGCTAAACATCCTACAATGTTCAAGACAGCTCCTCTTCAACAAAGAGTCATCTGGTCCTCAAAGTCCACAGTGTATGATGATGAGGCCCTGCCCTAACCTCGTATAAGAAAGTCCCTAGAAGAGATATAAATTCTATAAAATATAGACTTAATTTTATTAAATATCACTGGTTTTAAGCAATGAATATGGTTTCATGGTCACTAGATGGGAATACAAACACAGATTTTAAGCACTGTTACAACCTCCATTTTCTCTTTGCTCTCACTTTCAATAACTCTGCACAGAAAGAAAAACCAAAGTGAATGAGTAGATGCTAGAAAATGGGGGCAGATGGAAGGAAACGGAAGGGAAAAATAAATATTAAAAAATTCCTTTCCTTTCTGTGGATATAGACATGACATAACACTTCAGGCAAACAAAAGAGGCATCCTGTTGGAGCCAACAAAGTTTTATTGCCATAGACATGAACATCATAAAATTTTCCAAAAGCTAAAATGTAAGGTTTTGTTCCCTAGCTATCATAATCCACAGTAAACAAACTCAATACGTGGTACACAAAAGGTTTTTCATCAAGCTGTTTTTAGAGTAAGAAGAAATGTAGTTGTATGATCTTAAAATTATTTCCATAGACTCACAGTGCTTTAATGGCCAAGAACAGAATCCCTGAGCCCTTTCATACAATCTACACATTCAGAACATGAACCCAAGTATAATGCCTAAGAGCCTCAACCCCATAGCCATTTCATATTGCTCCCTATCAACATTATGGAGATACTGGTGGAACTGGCTGTCTATGCAAAAATCAGCCAGATTATTGAGAACATGAATTCTGGAGCACAAGCTACCATCAAATTCACTGAGAGAGTAATTTATTAAAAGACAGAATCTCACTATTGGAAAGGGAGAAAAAAATTACCAACTGTTTTTTGAATCCCCTCAACAAACATTGACCAAGAAGCCATCCAATCTGTTTCTGGATTCTTTGTCATCCCAATGACAGAACTGACTTAAGACTATTTCTTGAAGCTCACACATTGTTAAGTCCTGTATAAAGAAAGATATATGGATCCTATTATTAACAAGCCCCCAATTTCAAGAGCATAAGACTCTGATGGTAGAAACCCATCTCTTCTCTTGAAGCATGTCCTCCTTGTTTTCTGTCTGCCTATTTTCTGAGCTGGAGACATAAATACAGATACATCAGTGGTAGCCAACTTAAAACAACCTCTTCAACCCAATCTTCTTGTCTTCAACAGCAGCTTGAAATTCTCCTAGATACACAGGAAATAGTCAGGGCAACACAACAAGGTGGGGCAAAGGAGATACAAGGTGTTTGGTAAAAAGGACTTGATTCATACTACTCACTTCTCCTTTCACTCAATGCATATGGGACTCAGGAGTGCAGACACCAATTTTTTCATGACTTTACTTCTTATTTCGACTTTCAATCAAGTCAGTCAATCTCATAACCTTGAATACTATCTATACACAGGTATCCCCAAAACTGTATCTGCCTTGACTTCCCTGATCTTAGACTCACCCTGGAACTCATACCACAGGCTCCTCAAACTTAACAAGTCTAAAACCAAACTCTGTTTTCTCCCAAACCTTCTACCATCAGTTAAAGGTAACTCCCATCCTCCCAGACTCCAAATCTTGGAGTCACTGCTGACACTTCTGTCTCCTACACCTCATATCCAATCTGTTGAGAAATTCAATTATTATCCTGACTTCTACCATTGGAGATGAGCTGGAAGACCAGAGAGAAAGCTACTGCAGTGATCCCAGTTATGGAGGTTTGGTCTTCCTGCTTCTATTCCTTGTTCTTCCTCAACACACACTCCATACAGCATTCAACAATTACATTAAAATAAAAAATAAATCATATCATCCCTCTCCTCAAAACTATCCTTCCTCCAATTAAAGTGAATAAATTTATAAAAATAAATAAAGATTCAAGGGAAAAAAAAAATCCTTTCATGGCCCACAGGCCCTAAACAATCTAGATCCCATTTTCCCCCTGAATTCCTTTTCTCTTTCATCCTTGTTCATTCCATTCCAGCCACCCTGGACTCCTTGATGTTTCTAGAAAACACCAGGTCAACACTACTGCCTCAAAGCCTTTCCACTTGCTGTTCTCTCAGTGTGAAACCTTCTTCCCCCAGGTATCTGCATCATTTACTATCTTTCCCTCTAGACCTCCAAGAGGACAGGGAGTTTGGGGTCTGACCTGTTCACTGCTGTATCTCTGGGTCCTAGAAGATTGTTATGAAATAGTTGCTCAGTTGCTCAACAGTTGAATGAGTGAAATAGAAACAATCATCAGAAACCTTTTTGTCTTATACCTGAGGGTCACTTTTGGAAACCACACAGAGAGCACGCACACCTACAATCAGATGAATGACTCAGTATTAAAATATAAACATAAATCAAATATGCAAAGATTTTTAAGTGAAAAAATTACACAGACAACCCTATGACATTTTCCATATTAAAATAATTTTCTTTTATATTATGATTGTTTGAATTGTATATGATGTCTATGTTAGTAAAAATAAAAGATGAAACCAAATAATTTAGAAATGGTCAGTACAATGTTTTTTAGAAATGTGTGCATTCTATATTTAAGAATTCTAAATTTCCCCCATTCTAGACATTTTCAATTAAACCTATTCTAATCTTGGCTAAGTGAGAATCCAACTTCAAAATTTCACTCACAGGTACACCTGCTTGACAAGTGCAGCAGGAACCTGTCAAGACACTTGGCAGAACCATTCCTTCAGAACACAATGGGCTTTTTGGCTGGAGGGCAGCCGGAACCATTATTACTCCCTGATGGTAATTAGCAAGACAGTCCTCCAAGGAAATGTACAATCAGACAACTGTTTTATGAAACTCCTCCTTGAAAATAAATCATTGACACTGCAAACGATCAATATGTACTCTTAATTTTGAACTAAATTGCCCATTGATCTACCAAGATCTATGTTCCTGACCCTGTGGTCTAGTGAAATTCATTTTTCTGAAGTTCTGAATTCAAGAGAAGGGACAGTAACACAGCTGTTGATTCTGATTTACTACCTCAATGGAGAAAGCAATCAGAGTGATTTCTCCATTATCTGCTCAGAAGATATGGCTCCTTCTTGCCTAGTTCCATCATAAAGACCCCATTCCATGAGCATAGCACAAAACCAGCATTAAAATCTAAAGATGATCTTCCCAGGACACACGATTGATAAAGATCAGGAAGACCCAGACAGCCCGAGCTGCTGGAGTCCTCACCAGCAGTGGGTCAATGCACTGAGTTGCTGGGGGAAATACTTGCTACAGGAACAACTAGAGATAATTGCTGCAAACTCAATCCTTGCCTCAAAAACCTAAATACTTCCCACCTCAATTTACCATGTAATTTGGAACTTTCAGAAAAAAACAGCGCCTGTCTCATACTTGTATCCCAGCACACCTCCCACCAACACCTTCAGCAAGTTTCAACAAATGCGGCTGCATCGCTTGAGATGGGCCAAAAGGTCAGGGCCCTGAAACTTTGTCAGCTTGACTATCTAAAGCCACTGGAAAGCACTCCATGTGTTTCAGAGAGCAGGTAGACACTTCACTACACAAGAGCAGCTTTGTTTCTGTATATATGACGCTGCCTAATTAGAATCAATGATTTTTTTTTTATTGTTGTTCTTGATAAGCTTGTTTGCCTAGCTTTGTTTTCCTAAAACACTTTGAACGTCTCTAGGAAGAGTAAATGTCGGCAGAACACTGAGACAGGCCTTGAACCAGGGCTGTGGTATTGCATGATGTTTACAATTTGTCATCCTTGGGGGTAATTTTGCGAGCTTAAACACACGAAAGGCCCTATTATAAAGGGCTAGGCAATTTCATTTTGTTTGAATATATTTATGGAAATGGACCAAAAGTATCCATAGAGGCACATTGTCATTTTTTCCTTTCGTGTGTGCCAGTTCATGACCAAAAGCAAGCATTCAGAGAAGAGAAGAGCATTTATGACCACACTGTGTGTATCAAATAAGTTATTTTATGAACAGATGGGGAATATTGCATTTCAGGGTCTTAGTAAAATAGCCCTTCACACCACATTTCTGTTCAAAATGGTGTATCTCTCTGTGATTCATTTATGACCTTGCCCTTGATAATGAGCAGATCTCCCTCAAGGGTGAGTGCCTGTGGGACATAAAGACATCACACATCCTCATGACTTAGAAAGATGATGAGCAGTGGGGAATTATGTACCAAAAACATGTAATTTGGACAAGGTGGGAAAAACTGAGTAATTCACTTGAGATAACAAAAGTTTTCCCAGCAGTGGTGACTGTATGGCAATGGAATCCTTGGAGAGTAAATAAGAAAAAAAGGGTTGGGCTGGGAAAGATTTAGTAAGTTGAAAAGCAAGTTATAGAAGCCAGCACTGATAAGAAAAAAGAAATGATCTTTTACAAAACTGCTCTGATGAGACAGGTTGGCTGTTAAGAAGAACTCAAAGATCAGGACTTGAATATTGCTGTTTTTCAAAGGGATACAGAGAGCATGGATAAGTTAGGGGTGAAGAAGGAGAGGGATGTCTAGTTCCCTGCTGCAGATACAGTGTTCTGTGTTTAATGTCCTCCTGTGCACACATAAGAACCACACTTCCCAGCCTCCCTTGCAGTTAGCTGGGGTCATGTGATTGAGTTTGGGCAATGGGATGCAGGAAGAAGTGAAACATGTCCTTTGTAGATCTGGCTTCCAAAACTTCTGCGCAATTCTCAGCATGTTCTTTCACCGTAGACTCAGATTTCAGAACTATTAGATAGAAGGATGCTGAGTCACTGTACCATCATGAGGAGCAAGGTGTATTATATATAACATGCACCAGAAATAAACCTTTATTGTACCAAGCCACTGAGATTTGGGACTGTCTATTGCAGAAGTTAGATTATCTTAATATATTCCAGTAACACTTCCTTGCGATCATTTGCTTTTCAAATATCATACTCTTGCTAAAGAGAATCACTCATCTGATTTTTAAACAAAATTATTTCAGAGGCCTTTAAGAGAAATGGAAAAAATTAATTTGCTTTCAGATCAGAACATAGGATACCTAAGGAAAAAAATGGCTGGCAACATTTTCTGAGGTGCTTGAAGGAACAAACTGTCCTTTTCTTTGCTAGAAGTTAACTTAAAGACTTTATTTGCTTATTTTTAACTTATTAGGGAAATTTTCAAATCTTCTCACAAGCAGAAACAATAGAATAATAATGACCTTCATGTATCCTCACCTGACTCCAAAAATATACACACATACACACACATATATGTATACACATATATATCCACATATACACTCAGATATAAATAAATAGATAAGTTGATTGCCTGGTATGTAGATAGATATGTATGTATATATATTTGAGAACTACTATACGTTATTCTAATCATTGAGCCAGGTGCTATGGGTAGGACTTGAATACATATCTGAATACATATCTTTGAATACATAGTTATAAAGAAGAGAATATATGAGCCTCAGACTCACAAATTACTTCACTCTGAGGGCTACAGTGAAGATTAAAGTAATCCAATAACTCAGAATTTGTAACACAAATTTTATTTCCCTTTTCATTTCTCTGAAGGAGTTTCTAAGGGAGGGGTTTAACACTTTCTTCCTAGTGAAAATAGTAGCTGCCCCTTGGGAAGCCAGTGTACTGAATCTTTTCTCAGTCATTCACCATTTATACATATGAATTTTATTTTTGACGAAGTTCTTTCCCAAAAGCAAGCCTTGACTAGATGGAAGGAAAAAATAAGGAGCAAAAGCATGGGTCCCTAAAGCAGCATGGAAATCTGGAGGGAAAGAGACAGTAAGAGCCACCCCAGATGGAATGGAAGACAGATTTCCATCTCAGAAGTTTGCTTAAGGTGGGGGTCCCCCATTTTCCTTTCATTACAACTGCTCTTCCACCCCCAAATCCATTCTCTTGGCTAACAAAGCACCATTTGGTGGCTTCACACTAGAAACTGGGACTGGGAATGGAAGACAGAAGTGGCAGAAAACAGTTTGCTGCTGCTGCTGCTAAGTCACTTCAGTCGTGTCCGACTCTGTGTGACCCCATAGACGGCAACCCATCAGGCTCCTCTGTCCCTGGGATTCTCCAGGCAAGAACACTGGAGTGGGTTGCCATTTCCTTCTCCAATGCATGAAAGTGAAAAGTGAATAGTTGTAGCAATATTTCTCATCAAAGGATAAGCTTACCAGGACCAACATCCATGCCCCAGCTTAAAAATTATAGCTTTTTTTTTTTTTAAAAAGCTTGCTTTAAAAAGAGAGAGAGAGAAAAGAAATTGTTCTGCACAAGCCTGTTCTGCACAAGTTTTGCACAAGCTTGGTAATTTTAAGAACAAGATCAGTGAGATGCTCTATCTGCAATACTCTGAACATCTAAGTCTACTGATGCTGGCTCCAGGCTGGCTCTCTGGTCACACAGGCAAATGGCCTGACCTTGGGAGGCTCAAGCCCCAGAAGAGGTGAGTGCCTCTCGTGTAGAAGAAGCTCAAGTAACAAAAGGCCATGCTCTCCTTTCACTCTGCCTTCCCCAGTTTAGAGAGGCATGAAGACCTAAGGTGTTCCAGATTGAATCGCCAGGAATGGGTGCTATTTTGATGAGAACTGCCTTAATGTGCATTCCTCTAACCATCGCAAACATTTAGCTCTGCTCTGTATTAATGCAGTCTGAGCAGAAAAAATTCCGAAGCAAATCTTAGTAGTCAGAAGGTGGAGGGAAGTTGGGAAAGGGCTGACAAGCTAAACATAATGAGTACCAGTCCAACCAAAGTGCTTAACAGTACTTTACTCTCTTTACAGATTATAAAAGGAAATTATTTAACAAATGGAAGGCTACTCATACCCAAGATAATGTATACAGTCTCTGTCCATATCTGTCATTCTACATAACTTATCAAATAGCCTTTGGTCCTTCGTCTTCCTCGGGTTTTCTTTTTTTCCTTTAAAGTCCACCACAGAAAATAGTTTCATGTTTGTCTCCGTATATCACTTTCTCCGGCTGATCACTTGGCAAAAGAAAAATTTGTGTTTCGTATTAGAACTAACAAGAGATATGTTTCAGTGAAGAAAGAAAGTATAAACTTTACGAGAAAATGAGATGGTTTGGGGGAAGTCAAAGTTTCATTTCACATGCACTAAAGCAGAGTGCTTCATGCCTTAGGGATGCTGCTTTTAAAGATTTTTGTTTTAACCAATTTTGCATTCGTATTAACAGGTGTGTAATTTCTCCTAGTTTTCAAAATATTACCCGTGTTTGATAGTAAAAGTCCTTTGTTATTAGTTCAAAGTAAGTTTCAAGCCTCCCTTCCCATTCCTACCTAGTCTGGGGCCATTGAACTACCTACAAATTGTTTCTTTCCTGGACTCTTTGACCCCCGAGTTATCACATATTGTGGTGCTCCACTCGAATGGCTTCCTTCCTTTTCTCTGCAAGAATCACTGTCTTCTTTCAAGATGCAGTCACCTTCTTTAAGACTCGACATAGTTGGAAGCTTCTTTCCCTGTTTTCCCATTAAAACAACTTGCACAGACCTATATCAGAGCCCTTGTTTTAATTGCTGTGTAAGTAACTATTTTCATAGCTGTCACCTCTCCTTAAAAGAATATCCCATTATTTCAGTACTTACCCACTCCCAGCTTCCAGAACAGAGCATGGTACACGGCTTGTACTAAGTGATCCAATGAATGAACGAGCATGCACTGATTGGGTGGACACATCGGGGCATATACTATTTGGGTAGGACAACTATACATCCTGGTTCTCCCAGGACAAGCCTGGTTTACACCAATATTTCAGGGAAAGAGAATCGCTTTCACACTCAAAAATGTCCCAGTTTGAATAAAAAACTATATGCTCACACTAAGTTCAATTACTCATGCACATTGCCCTGTCTGCCCAGAACTAGGTCATCTCATTTTCCAGTTTCTCAATAACTTTTCAAATTAATCATCTTTAATTCTTAAAAATTCAAAAGTATTAGTTGTTCTCTGTACTCAAATCTAGGATCCATGACCCAAGAAAATAAAAATAGTGTGCTGCAAAATAAGAACACACCGGTTTCATTCCATTTTCTCATCAAATTTCTATCTAAACCAACCTCGGATACAAGTGATGACACCTAACCAAATCAACAAATCTCCTCTCTGGTTGAGGCTGTCCATAGTTGGAGCAAATGGAAAATAGGGCCTGCTCACCCAGGTTTTGTGTTTGCCAGCCACATATCCACTGCCCAAGATTACAACATTCATTGTCTTATTGACAGTACAGAACCCCTGATTCAGTAATTACAACAGAAACTAATAAATCTGCCCAGAAAAAAAAAAAATCTCTTTTCCACATCATTCTACCCAAAGTTTGAACAAAACACTTTTGAAACACCAAAGAGAATCAGGACACTTCTTTTATGGAAACATAACTGTGTCTTTCACTCTACACACTTGAATTGTATTTGGACTCAAAAATATCAACACAACCACTCAAAGCAAAGGTAATCGAGAAATATTCCAAAGGTCACAAAAGACATGTCTAAAAAATTGCCAAACTAACTTTTCACACTGAAACTAAGAAAAACACGTTTTAAAATCTACATATGAATAAACCTCAAAAGATCTGAAATATATTCCCTTAATTAGATCACTTAGGAAAAGATAATCATAATTTTTTCTAATTTTAAAAACAGTATTTCAGAGCATGAAATTAGAGGAAAACCACAAGACAAATATGAACTAAAAGGAACATTAACCACAATGTAGTTAATGATTGTGCTGAATGAGGATAAAGCCTCAAATATTTAGCCTCTTAAAGTTTCTCTCATTATCTATTGCTTTTCATTAATACTAGAAGTGCAGGGCAAAGAAACATAAATCATGACTTGCCATGAAATGTTTGCCAAATCTGCTATGAATTTATTTTCAGGACAAAGTTCATGAAAGGCCAGTTCCCCAGGTAAAATGGATTAAATGCCTTCCAAAGGAAAATAAAATCAAACCACTACCAAATGGAAGCTTTCTAAATTGTGTCTGGGGATGTAAAATCCAATTTGACAGAAGCCTTATAAACTGTGGTCAATGCCCCATCTGATGAGAATTTCTGTGGTTTTGTTCTTACCTATTCTAATGGGTTTGTAGTTTATGGTGACATACATATGTCTACACTATGTTGGATATGCACATACACAGATAAATATGGTGGTATCTCTTTCTTATGTAAACTTGATGGGAAATAAATCTGTGATTTAGTTGTATCTTTTTGAATCATTGAGTTTGCATTAAATGTTTGACAGACTGATGCCTTGTGGGATACGATTTGGAAACTATCCTCTCTCTGATCTTTACCAGATGTTTCACTGGTGATATTTCGGCCTCAAGAGACAAAGAGGATATTAATGTTAATTTCATTTATTTAATCATATCAGGCAGATTTGCTAAAAGGAAAAATTCAATATTTTGGTAATTTACCAACTCTTCAGAAACATCCATAGTAGCAAAAATGTTCTGAAGATCATTTTATATTAAAAGCAGAAAGGCTGCATGCATGGTAGTTGGAAGGGAAAACACTCTATCTTACCTTTAGAAATGGGAATAATGTGACAAATCTGGAAGTTTCACTTTTAACTCAAGAGACAAAGAGGTGGCAATGACATTCATTACTCAGCACAGTCTCATCCCAATCTTTAGCTGACTATTAATTGTAGAGAGAGAATACTCTGAATATGAAATGGACACTCAGTTGAAAGCCTTCTGCCACTACCAGAGCTACTCTGTAATCTTATCTCGTCTTGAATTTTATTCCAGGGGAACACGAGAGTACCCTAATCGTTGTCAGGGCATTGATGATACCGAAAATGTACTTTCTATTAAACAGTGCCTCCCTACACCTTACCTGAGACGACAGGGTAGGCTTTCACCTCTCTTGAGTTCAATGTCAGAATGTGGAAGCTTTTAGAACACTGATTCTCATCCTTCTGTACTTTAGAATCACCTGGAAAGCTACATCCCCGACCAATTACATCACAGACTCTGGAGGTAGGATCAAGGTATGGGTATTTCATAAATCTTTTCAGGCAATTCCAATGTCAGTCAAGGTGGAAAATCATCTCCTTGGAATACGTAGACAATGGCCAAACAACTTAGTCTAGAAAAATCACTTAATTTTCCTAGGTTTTTTCCTCCTCATCTTAAAAACTTATTATGGAACGGAGTTAGATTGTTATACTCATTGATTTTCTTTTCTTTTTAGATAAAAATTTATATTTATAGTTGTAAAATATTTCAAATGAGCAGCAACACACAGAGAATATTATAAGATACCTGTGACACCTGTATTACCACCACCAAGCTAAAATAATTTTAATACTTTGTTTCATTTCTGTCATTCTTTGGACAAAAGATAAAGCAAAATCCCTACATCCCAGATATTCCTATTTCTTTTGTCTCAAGAAATATCCACTATCCGAAAGTTATCCTGCCTACATGATTTTATTGTATTTTGTATTACATATTAAGTAATTATGTATCTATATATCTACAACAACTATATAATACTACTTAGCATATGTTTTGGAGAAAGCAATGGCAACCCACTCCAGTACTCTTGCCTGGAAAATCCCATGAGCAGAGGAGCCTGGTAGGCTGCAGCCCATGGGGTCGCTAAGAGTTGGACACGACTGAGTAACTTCACTTTCACTTTTCACTTTCATGCATTGGAGCAGGAAATGGCAACCCATTCCAGTGTTCTTGCCAGGAGAATCCCAGGGACGGGGGAGCCTGGTAGGCTGCCGTCTATGAAGTCGCACAGAGTCTGACACAACTGAAGTGACTTAGCAGCAGCAGCAGCAGCAGCAGCAGCATATGTTTAAATATACATAAATTGTATTATTATTCCCTCTTGCATATAATTGTTTCATTTAATATTGTTATCTATTTATCCATGTTATCTATAAATATATAAATATATCAGTTTATACACAGCACATTAATTTTCAATTTCTTCATATTATTTCATTAGGAATAAACCACAGTTTACTGATGTACCTTATCTATGGACAGATAAGTCATTTATAATTTTTTAAAAAACAAAGGTATAATAAAAACCTCTTTGTCTGTCTTCCTCACACCAAAAGTTGCTCCAGGGAAGACACTTGGAGTTTTGTTATACATTCTCAACTTCATGTTAGCTAGATAGTCACAGTTTTTTCCCAAAATTGGTTAGACTAATTTATTCTCGCTAGTAATGTTAAAACATTTCCTTCTCCATATTCTCCAACATGTGACACTATGAAAATTTATTAACTGTTGCCAATATGAAGATTATGGTGTGATAACTAATAGTTATGCTTAGATGATATTTTTCTGAGGTTCCTTCTATTCAGTTAATTTGTGGTCACCACATCAATGCTAAATCTTATCAAAATAATAAAGGATGTGCGGGGAAGAAGGCTTCTTCCACATTTTACAATGAACTTACTTTTCCTCAAGAAATGTCTTACATGGCTAAAGCTGGCTCATGAACCCATAAATCGGGCCATAAAAGAGGAATGGGGACATGGCCCCAGCTCTGTATTTATTTTCTTGTATTCCATAATCCAATGTTACTTAAAAAGCAAATGACCCAATAGTCAAGCCAAAGCAAATACTGAGAATTTTGCCAGGCAAAATGCCTGTGGAGAAATGAGTCAATTCATACAAGATTCAAAGCTGTCTTTGGTCAGTGACATTTTCGTGAAAATCTGTGGGTGGGTAAAAGTTTTGCAAAATTCCTTTTTGCTATTGGATAAAATTCATCCAGGAAAAATAAGCAAAATTTAAGTGGTGACCCACATTCCCCCTAATTCCCTTATTAACACTCCCTAACCTCCCAGCACAACTGCTTTCTATTGTGTACAAAGGCCAGGATCAGTGTTTCTGATCCTGGCAGTGGAACTCTGCCCCTCTGCTCACTTTGCTCTGATCAGATAGGCTTTCTCATGATACGTACTAGCAGACAGAGTGCACCTGGCCTCATTCAGAGCACATCTTCCTGGGAATGCTATCTAGGTGTTGCACACTCTTCAATTTAACGGCCAAAAGATCTACTATGGTAAAAACATTCTCAGTGAGCACTCTGTTGGAACACTTAATGTAGCTATCATTAGGGATGGTTAGTGTACATCTATGGGCTTCCCTGGTAGCTCAGCTGGTAAAGAATCCGCCTGCAATGCAGGAAACCCCAGTTGGATTCCTGAGTTGGGAAGATCCCCTGGAGAAAGGACGGGCTACCCACTCCAGAATTCCTGGGCTTCCTTGGAGGCTCAGATGGTAAAGAAGCCGCTTGCAATACAGGACCCTGGGTTCCAATCCTGGGTTGGGAAGATCCCCTGGAAGAGGACATGGTAACCCACACCAGTATTCTTGCCTGGAGAATCCCCCCGGACAGAGAAGCCTGGCGGGCTACCGTCCACGGGGCTGCAAAGAGTCAGACACGACTGAGCAACTAAGCACAGCACGCAGTGTACATCTGTAGTTTTGGGTTATACTTTATGTTGTCCTTTAATGAACATGAAACAGGGATTTGGGAAAGAAACTAATTAAAAGGCTTCATTACTTGCTCTGAGTTGAGAATTTGAAACCTTATCATCTCAGAAAAAAACAATTTGATTCAGCCAAGTTATACCTGGAAATGCTCAAAAGTTTTGATACTTCTGAGATTCATCAATGTTAAGGGTGGTCTAAGCTCATGAAGGTCTAAAGAGAATAATATCTTGCCTACAAGTTGCTGTATTAGTAGACAAAAGTGAATGGACTCAGGTATTTTTCAATATAGTACTGACATATTCCGGTTTCTGATTTAACTGAGGTCTGTCTGTCTGCCTGCTAAGGCCTTTACCCCTCCAGCACTTTGCCATTGGCTGGGAATATCTTTGTAATCAAGGCTAAGATTGAAAAGAGAGCAGCTGGTTGACTTTCCAGAGAAGTAGTAAGAATGAAATCTACAGAAGGGTGGAGTTGTTTGGGTGGGAAAGAGAAAAGAAACCATTTTCTTCTTCCAGTAAGTTAACCAAGTAATAAATTAGCAATCCTCCCCCAGTTCTGCCACCTAAAGTTCTGAGTGATCTAAATCCCAGAGTTCTGGGTAAGGCTGAGGAGTTACAGTCAGAGACTCTGAGAATGTGTTCTCCCATGCATGAAATGGAATTTGGCATCAAGGGAGGACACCAGTGGTAGCCTCTTACTGTAAGCAGGCTGTCACTGAATAGCCCTTTAACACACCCTCCTTTTACCATGATTTCCAGAAGCTCATTGGGCTGCCTGTAGTCATGGTCACCAAACACAACTGGGTCATCACATCTTTCCTGGGTCAATAAGCTAAGTGAGAGAAAATGATGACTAACTCTAACTGTGGTCCACAGAAAATTAATAGCAGTTAAACATAAGTAAAACAAAAGTGGACTAGGCCTTTTAATTTAAATTACTCCTAGTCTTTGCAGCATGTGACACAGCCATAAAAACCCAAAGATCACTTCATGTCTCCAAAAGAAGAACGTGGTCATTTTACTTGGCAAAGATCTTGAGCTTTGAATCAACTACCATCAGTTTCTAAAAAAGTGAGAGATGAAACAGATGAGTTTTAATAGTTCTTTCTGTTTGGATTCTGAGAGCGTAAAGACTGGTTTTGCAAAAGGCAGAAAAATGCATCTTTTTCAGATGTGCATCCACATTACACACAATATGTCTTCTCTCCATGGGCTACAACTTGAGAGGATTACTAAACTTTCAGAGCAAAATTATTTGCTACCAGTTAACTATAACCTTACAAATCAAGCAGATGACATGTAGCATCATCACAGTTTTCAGAAGACAGAATGTTCATGATATGTATGTTTTATAAGAAAATGGATGTCTCCCTGCTAAAAATATATAGTCCCAAGATGAGAGCTACAACACTAGTCAGCCTCTAAGAAACCCTGTACTAATACATTTGCACTATAACATGTAATTTAATGTTTTGTGGGCCTTGATCTGATATGCTATTAAATCAAGCAATCTAAATTTTGCAAAGATTTCATCTAGCAGTGGGGAGTAGGCAGACCAGGGGAGAGAGAGTAATCATTTCCCATACCCATCTTGAATAATATCATGAAAACCTATGCAGATGCCTACAAACATTCACCTCTCAGCTTATTCTTTCATTGAAGCATTTCTATTTTTAATAGTCATCATGCACTTTAGCAAAAGTCAACTTTACAAAGTTATATGGTTTTTCAAAATCTGGGAACAGTGGGAAAATAGGGAAATCCTATTGCACAAAAATTAATTTTGCAATGCAAAAAAAAATTGGGGGGGGATAATTCAAGCCTTTATGTTTATTTCAGTAAAGCCAAATCCAGCAAACTATTTTCAGCCAGGATTAGTCAGAACTAAAAGGTTGGACTGTTTTCCTTCAGAGACTGAATGTCTCTCTTGCCTGCAACAGGCCAGTGTGTTCCAAACAGAGTAAATGGAATTGCCTTCAATTGCTTGTCTCTTTCTGGCATTTTTAATGGAGAACCTTACTGACAGAGTAAGGTTTTGTTGGCTGGAATGCAATTATTATTTTCAGTCATATAACCTGGCATTCTTACAATGTATCAGCTTCAAGTTTTCCTCAAGAAAAATCATAACATGGGGCATACTGTAATGACAAGAAATGCAATTTCATTCCTCCAGAAATTCTTAAAACCTTTTCAAAAGTACCTACTGGATGGTGAAAAAAGTGCTTCTAATACTTGCCTTACAACTACCACCTGTTTGGTTTGTTTTTACATGAATCCGACAACTTGGCTAATATATAATCAAATATTAACATGGCAAACACGGGCCAGATTCTTTATTATCAAGACATACTACAAAAAGAAGGGACTCTGGCTACAGGGCCACCATCTAAATAAGTTCCTTTTCAAAATCATACATATATATATTTATTTCAAACATTAAGTGACCTGCAGCATATTCAATATCCAGGAAATACCTACAATTCTCAGATTTTCAACTCTAAAAGAAATATTCTTGTCCATCTGGACTAACATAAAACACATGATCTTCTTTTTCCAAGAGGTAAGCGAGCTGTCTGAGATTGTGCAAAGCCATGCTGTGATCCCAACTGCGATGTCCGGTTTGTAAACCCAGAGGGTTTCTGTTAGGTGTGAAATGATTGTGCAACCTTTTAAGAGTCATATTATTCAAAAATAGTAAATTTTGCAAAGAAACAGAGATAGTTCCAGGATTGATGCTGTGAAAAGGGGAGATGGGGAGAAAGACACCATGCCAACTTCTTTCAACACCAAAGACATGGTCCCCCCTGGGTTCTTTCTCTTTATACATTTTCACCCAATTTCCTCTCCGTAAAGCTCAGGGAGATCCAATCAGATTCTGCTCCTGTGGTGTCCCTGAGTGTTTTAATGCTGGCAATAAATCATTAACTAGTCTCACAACCTTGGAGTGTGCAGTGTGCAGGCCGGTGGGTGTATGCAGCAACATTTTTACTAGCCAAGTCGCTAAGTGTGAGTTCCTTTCCAAATATCAGAACCATCACTCTAACCCTAATACTCACCCAGTTATTGCAGGGAAGGGGAAGTCACTGAATATTTACTTTGGAAAAGAGCTAAAGCTTACTGGTGGTGTGGTGTGTGTTTCTCTGCCCTGCACATTTCAGCAACTTTAAGTTGGTGCCTGATGGGAATCAATTTTCTAAGATTTTGGACAGTGTGGCAGATGAACCTCCCCTGATCATATACATTTGCAGAAGAGAATCTAGAAGTGGAGAGATACCCCAGCCACTAATAATTAAAGAAACTTTCCCCTTCCTCAGGCTGAAGAGGAGTCAAATCTTATGGATACCTAGACCTCCAGCAACCACACTCCATAAAAGAAAACACTCCCCAACTAGTGGCAGAGTTTGGAAAACCACATACACCTTCAGTGAACTCCAGGGGGATTTAGCAGACTCACCGAACACTTGTTGGGCTTTTCCCCCGAGTGAACTCTCATGTGGATCAACAGTTTATAGCGGGCATTAAATGGCTTGTACCTTCGAGGACAACCGGCCCAGAAACAAGTGAAGTCTTCGCCTTTGCGCTGGTCTATATGAACCTTCTCAATGTGCCGCACAAGTTCCTCCTGCTGGTCATACAAGGCACTGCAGTCGATCCAGCGACAGCAGTGCTTGCCCCCAGCGTCATCCATCTCCCCATCCTCCTCCAGGGCGGCCTGAGGCAGGGCCAGCGGCTGGGCCTGGTGGACCAGCTCCGGGTGATGCAGATGCGGGTGGGCATGGTAGGGTGGCGGGGGGCCTTGGGGCTGGGGCGGCGGTGGCAGAGGAGGCAGAGAGGGTGCGGGGGGCAGGTCCAGGACGCCGCCAGGGAAGTCATCCAGGCGCTCCGTCTTCAGCAGGCCGGCCGCGTGGCCGGCAGGGTCCGGCAGGCCATGCTGCACCACCATGTTGTTGACCAGGCTGGGCTGGAGGCCGCCGTGCTCCAGCTGCTGCATGCGCTCGTACTCCAGGGCACCGTCCTCATCATAGGCCGGGAGAGCCAGGCCGCCGCTGGCCACCCGCACTCCCTTCTGGCTGTTTGGCATTGAGCACGGCTGAGGAATACAGCTACCTCGCACTCCTAGGAAATGCCCGTAGACCTCAGGCTGTGGAGACATGTTGGCGGGGGAAGCCCTCGAACCGTTGATGTAGGCGACCAAGGACGTGGGCGAGGTGCGGATGATGGTATTGAAGTCTATCCCGATGCCATCGGACAACGGGGACAAGGACAGTGCTCTCTTCTTGGAGCGGGCCGAGTGGGACCTGGCTGAAGAGTGTCGGGGACTGGGGTAAGGAGAGTGGCTATTTTCCATACCGAAAAGGTAGGGTGGCAATGAGTTAGAGACACTGTTGCTGGACATGGCTGTCCCAGGAGGAAGGCTCATTAGGTCCCCTAGATCAGTGCCATTCTGAGAGCTGTGGTTCGAGGAGAGCGAAGGGAGAGCCCTATAGCCGTGCGACCACTCTTGTTTCACGTTCAAGGTCGACTGACTTTCTGTCAGACTCAAAGTTGAGGAGGCCAAAGACTCTCGTGAAATAAGGGACCTGGAACAGCAGCCGGAAGAGGGGGGAAAAAAAAGACAAACATTTTAGCAGGATATGGATTGCTTAAGACTAAAAGAATACTGCATTGACAATCTCTTAAGTACTTCCCTTAATTGCATTCTCAGCTAAACACACATTCTTTGGCTAAGATAAAGCCCAAGACTTTTAGTTCCAGGTACATAACATTTTACCAAGATGAAAAATAAAGGCTAATGTCTATTGGAATAATAAAACAAAGATCTATTGTTATAAATAATCTAATACTTCAATGATAATAAATAGTCCTTGCTATATTTTTATGTATCTTTTTTACTACAGGGAAAAATTAAGAGACCTAGGAATAATTATTGAAAATCAAATAAACAAGTATTTATTAAGTACCTACTATGTGCAACACACTACAAATAGGCATTGTTAGGAATACAAGTCTAAACAGAGTCCCAGCCTTTGAGTGAAATCTATTTGGTAAGGTAAAACATAAACCAATGCTTAATTTGGAAAAAAAAAAAAAGTAAATCAAAGTCAAAGGGTCATCCAGAGGATTTAATAATAATTTCACAAATTTGTTCACTGATATCAAGGAATTTTACATATTTCTATAAAAGACTGCAATTCACCCTATAAGTAGTCAGTAGTCAGTCATAACATCAAACTGACCCAGAAATAAAAATTATATATAAAATACAGCTGTAATACATAAGGGGGTGACAACCTGAAGTCAAGTCATATTTGGAATTCTGCATGTGGGTCATGCAAGGTTTTAATTACACCTGCAGTTTTGGATCTTCCATGAGCTGCTGTCCTCAAATCAGAGCAGATTTGCACTGAGAGCAAAGCATCTGCTTTAATTACTGTAGCAACAATTCTTCTCCTGTCCTTCTTACCCTTTATAAAACATGCCTCACATGTCACAACATTTACCTGAATATCAAAATGCTTTGTATTGTAGCCTAGCCACTTTAAAATTCATTTTGCTTTAACCATGATATCATCGCTTTAAAAATCACTGAAGGGAAAAGCTATGCCTTTTGGATGGAAACATTGTCCCAAAGAGCTAGACACAATTTACCATACTCCCAACTCAGAATAGTGTATATTAAAAAGCCAGCTTTTTAATATGTGCTTTTAATGGCTTTCTACAGAGATCTTTTTTCTGACAAAAAGATTTAAAATATTGTATAGAATGTCTGTCTTTCCCAGGATGAGCCCACTTACTACTTCCAGCTGTTATAAAGCAACCTGTTGCAAAAAAACTGAGGGAAAATAGAAGTATTCTCATCCCATCTGTTCCTCTTACTTCTTTTCACAAAATGGAAGCCAGGAACACTGTTTCCTACGAGCATGAGAGATTAGCAAGAAAACATCTCGACTCTGAAATGCACAGTATTAGGTGAGAGATAACACCATTGTCAATCTGGTGTTTTCATCCAGTGAAGTAATGTTTACCACTGACAAACACAGCAAGAATTTAAGTCCAGTTGCCCCTAACACAGATTTTCTTCTCTCTGTCCAGATCCTTATATTTGGGCTGAAGTCCTTTGCAAGTCCCAGAGTAGTTTCTGAACCATCTGTTTTTTAATTCCCCATGAACGCTTTCAATTATTTTCCCAGGACACCCACAGCATGTAGCTCTCCCTGCAGATAGCTCCTGGTGATAGGATGTCAACAGCCTTTTAGTCGCTTCCCCAGGGAGATTCAGGAATTGCTTTCCGACCCAAGTCAAGTCGGTAGTCATGTCATATATAAGGTAAAGACAACTAACTTTGCTTCACACCCTGAGGTTGAGGTGGTTTATATAACATTCTTAAATGGTGCATTTGCCTGGTCACTGTCATGCCAGAGCATTTCAGATTTTTAAGCAGTGAATTTGTTGTTCAGCCACTCAGTGTCTGACTCTTTGTAACCCCACGGGCTGCAGCATGCAGGGCTTCCCTGTCCCTTACTATCTCCCGGAGTTGGCTCAAATTCATGTCTATTGAGTGGGTGATGCTATCTAACCATCTCATCCTCTGTCGCCCCCTTTTCCTATCGCCTTCAATCTTTCCTAGCATCAGGGTCTTTTCCAGTGAATCAGCTCTTTGCATCAGGTGGCCAAAGTACTGGAGCTTCAGCTTCAGCATCAGTCCTTCCAGTGAATATTCAGGATTGATTTCCTTTAGGATTGACTGGTTTGAGAGATCAAGAAAGGAGATCAAACCAGTCAAGCAGGGAATAGCAGGTAGGAAGTATTTTACCCACCTGTATATGTTTTGCATTTGAAATTATACTATTTGGTTTGAGGGCTGCCTATAGTGAGACATGTTCATTTGTTCCATCGTTAAGAGCTGTTCCTTATTTTTCTTAAAATACACCTAAATATGACTTGATTTAAATTTGAGCATAATTCCATGCAGGCACATTCCTTAACTCCTTAGATATCTCAGTGTTCTAAGACAGTTATCAAAATTTTTTCAGAAAGCAATTCTATGTCCTATTCACTAAGGCAGTAATATGAATGGAGAGCTCTCTTTTTGAATACTTAATAAGAACAAAACTTCCAACAAATGGCCTTTGCCTAGCAGCCCACATCTCTTCTGAGCAATTACCCAGATATTTTAATATTTCAAAGTTCTAATCCATGAAACCTGCCCTAAACATAGTAGCTCTCAGTAAAAGTTCTCTTTCCAGAAAAATTATATTCTATCTATATTGAACCTTAAACATAGCTAACTTCAGGCATATGTGGGTGTTGTCTTCCTCAATAAAATTCAAAGACCTCCAATAAAAGGGATTATTTTTATCTCTTTAACACCCACCAGAGTGTTAGATGAAGTTTCTCCCCCCAAAAAAATGTTGATTAAGGTGAGTAAAGTAATATGATAACCATTTTTAACTTACAAAGTATTTTCCCTATATATTATTCCACTTAATATAGCCTGTGAAGTAAGCAAATTGGAATTTTAAAATAACCTCTGTTTTACAAAGAATAAAACCAAGATTCTGTGAAATTCCTCCAAATGATGCAAAAAAAAAAAAAAAAGAGCCAAGAATCCTTGCTGCTGCTGCTGCTGCTAAGTTGCTTCAGTCGTGTCCAACTCTGTGCGACCCCATAGATGGCAGCCCACCAGGCTCTCCCGTCCCTGGGATTCTCCAGGTAAGAATACTGGAGTGGGTTGCCATTTCCTTCTCCAATGCATGAAAGTGAAAAGTGAAAGTGAAGTCGCTCAATCGTGTCCAACTCTTAGCGACCCCATGCACTGCAGCCCACCAGGCTCCTCCATCCATGGGATTTTCCAGGCAAGAGCACTGGAGTGGGGTGCCACTGAAGTACAAATAAAGCAGCAGATTTGATAAGCAGTCACTTAGTTGGATCAGATATATCCTCTATTGTTTTCCCCATATCATACCCAACACATGGTCCGTAATGCTCATCTTGATTAAAAGATCTGGTATAAGAGACTTAAAGTCACACAAGCTATAAATGGAACCCACATTTCTGTTTTCTTTCTGAAACAATGTGTTGAATCATTGAGAAAGATTCCAAAAACTTCTTTTCTATAATCCCTGCTGCTACCCACATCAGGCCCATGGGAAAGAAAGTGACAAAGAGCAGTGGTTCTATCACCATACTGAGAGAAATCTCCGTTTCTGGATGTTCATCTAATCCTAAGCATATTATTTCCTGGGACCGGTTAATTTGAAGCAATATGTGAAAGAAATATAACTCAAACAAAATGAAAGCAATATGAAAAACTTAAGAAATCATCAGTGAAATAGGTTAGGGTGGCTGGTGAAGCAAGAGCTCAGAAACTCTACTGGGGCCATAAGAGGTGTGATGACCAAGCCAAATGGCTCAAAAGAAATACTTACAACAAGGAATTCCTCAAAAAGGGGCGCAAGAAAATGACTATATATCTATATATATACATATATATACATTAATGTAGGTTCCATCCCTGGGTCAGGAAGATCCCCTAGAGAAAGAAATGGCAACCCACTCCAGTATTCTTGTCTGGAAAATCCCATGGACAGAGGGGCCTGGTGGGCTACAGTCCATGGGGTCAAAGAAGAGTTGGACACGACTTAGTGACTAAACAACAAGAAGGATATATGTCAAAATTTCACCCATGGTTGCCTGTGAGTGATAGGATTCAGGATGACTATCATATACTGTCTTCTGCTTGTCCACAGGTTTCCACATCTTCTACAATTAGTGAGAATTACATAGATAATCAGGAAAAACAGTAATAAATTTTACAGTTTTTTATAGGGCAACCATCACTCAGATTGAACAGTTTAAACTTCCTCACCATCCCAACTCCTCCTCCTCATCCTCCCCCAACGCCCCCCACCCTCAGGCATGCTCCCAATAAATAAAACGAAAAGCTGATTCTCTCTGCATCCTATCTTTATCTCTAGATAGCAAAATGCCTTCAGGTTGAACTGTTGCTTCCTATCCTATCTCTCCTCTTATGGAATACACAAACCAGTTTAAGTACCACAAACAAATGCAACCTTTCCAAATTGCTAAAAGTGAATCTGATATTTTACCAAGCTACTTCCCAACTCCTCTTTCTTTGCTCATCCTGCAAAAAAATTATTTCCATAGAAGGACTCACAGAATACATAGTTAAAACATATGTTAATAGATTTCTAAGATGTTGTCTTTTAAGTATAAAAATTTATGCTAAGGAATCAAATATGCTACACTGAGATAATGACCCTTCCCTGCTCAGCCCATGAAAGGGACTGCACTAGATACATGCATGGTTGGAGCAGCCTGTGCCCTGCCTACCTTTAGTTTCTCCATTAATTATGACTCTCTGCCTTCAAGGCATGGGCTGGACTTGCCACAGACAGGAAGCTGAAGACTTCCCAATGACACCTACCCCATGAGTACAGTTAATTTTACATGCAATACTCAGCAAGTCTGAAGAGTCCCTCAAGGCATAATCATCAACAGGAAAATGACAGAAGCAGCTTTCCATCACACACAAAAAAATCTCAGGTGAAAAAAAACACATTCCCATCTCATTAAAAAAACTGGCATAAAAAATCATCCAGGAACTGTGATTTCAGAGTCTTGAATAGCAGCTAGGACAGTGCAGAGACACAAGAGGGAGAACGATAAGAGGAAAAGAAAAAGGAAGGGGAGGAAGAGGAAGAAATAGAACCCAAAACCACAAGGCATCTCAGCAGATTCCAGTCCCCCAAGAAGGGTACAGACGTCCACAGAACAGAGGTCCAATTTCTTTGTAAAATCACAGTTACAGCAGATCTAGGACGCAGGCAAAAACTTTGCATTGTATTTCTCCAAGAAGACTACTTGTAAAGATGAAATAATTCATTTCAAACATAGAAATAGACCTTGCACATTGCAGAGTATTTTGGTTTTATGTAGCCTGTAATATCAACCTTGAGAGATATAAAAATCTGCCTGAGATAATTTCCCTATTTAATTATCTCCCATGAGATAGATATATGGCATTTATTGAACCTACTTATTTCAGCACCTAATCAGGCATTGTGTTGAAATGTTATGTAACTCACACATGAGAGTATGTCTTCCCAGATACATCATAAAGTCTGAAAAGTCACAATTTCTATCTTTAACTTTTCAACTATCTCTCTAAACTTCAACTATTGTATTATGCAGAACATAGATATTTAAAATACTTGGTTAGACAAGTGAATGGGTAGATGGACAGACAAAACAGACTGTAAAGCAGCCTTAGGATACTGCAACATAAACACTGAAAAAACGAGCAGCTAAGACAGATGTACGTGGAACATCTTATCTTTCCAGGCCATGATATGACCTTTACCAGGAATCAAAATATTAATATACTGGTATTTAGTCACTGGGGGCTTCTCAGGAAGTGCTGGTGGCAAGGAACCCACCTGTTAATGCAGGAAACATAAGAGATGCAGGTTCAATCCCTGGGTGGGGAAGATCCCCTGGAGGAGGGCATGACAACCCACTCCAGTACTCTTGCCTGGAGAGTCCATGGACAGAGGAGCCTGGCGGGCTACAGTCCATAGGGTCGCACAGAGTAGGACATGACTGAAGCGACTTAACATGCACGCATTTAGTCACTGAGGCCCCAAAATCTCAAAGCTGGCATTAATTTCACTCACACGTTATGACAGAAAGTACTAAATCATTCTTCCCAATTAAGATGGTATTATGGTACACACAGTTTTTATACACCTTCCCCTACAAAGCTCAAAGTAAAAGAGCTGCTTGAGTGAGAGAGAGAATGAGTGTGTCTGTATGTGTGTTGTGTGGGCATGTGTTCAGGAAGAAAAGGGAAAACACTCATGGGTGTGATTATAACATAAGAAGGGGGAAAAAAAAGTAATTTGAGACCTGGTATCTGAAGGAGGTATATTCAGGTTGGCTGCATTCATTGCCCTCTGTAAGCTAGGACTGATCTGGTTGCATGCTGTAGAGACCTGGCTTGCTGGAGGTGAAATGGGTCCCAGTCGCTGAACCATCATGGGACTGCTGGTGACCACTAGATTGTTGCAGCTGCCTTTTCCAATGGACTTGCACTGAGGCCCAAAGCCAAGAGCCCCTAAAAACAAATGAATCAGGTTAGCTTTCATGTCCCTTACATCAGAAATCAGTAAATACACATATGTGCACACTTATATCAGGACTCATCTTTAAAGACAGTCCTTAGATCATCTTTTTTTCTTTGTTTTCAGTATTAGTGATACCAAAAAGCTTTCTCTAATTCCAATGAAAAATCCATAATGCTACAATAGAAACCCCTCTATAATCACCACTCATACAAAATATGCTTACATTTTGCTCCTTCAAGTATCCAGTTATATTAAGAATCATATTTTATCATCTCTTTACCTAAAGGGTTAAGGTGGTAAGTAGATGGGATTACTTATATCAAACCATGTATTTTCCAAAATAGCTAATATCTTAAATCACCCAGCAAGGAAAGTTGACACTACTGACAAAAACTTGTTTAACTGGTTCACTTCATTCAAGTCTGGCCTTCCAGAAAGCCTCTTTAAAAGGATATAGTCTGGCTGTGTCTCTCCAATCTTTATTTTTCCTCTTCACTCTGATATATTGTCATTGGATGTATACCCAATTTTTAAAAAAATCAGGATGAGACAGCCTTAAAACATCATTTTAAAAGTAGTATGTTAACCAAATTTGACATAGATTTTTCATTCATTAGCAACAATCTTTGAATGTAGTAAAAATTTGGTACATAACCAGAAGGGAAAAAAAAAAAAGGAAAGAAAGAAACCCTCAAGAATCTGTGCCGTTACGGAAAAGTGAAAAGCGAAGAGGAGAAAGGTAAACACTGCCATGACTCATTTAAAAAAAAGAAGAATAGTCATTGAATCATTCTAGACATTCTTTTTACATGGATATACTTTTTCAAACATTTTTTGCAAACTACTTGGTCAAGTCTCAGTTTCCATTTCAGGCAAATGAAAAGAAATATGATCCTAGGTTTTCTGGCAAATTAGGCTCTAAAGTTTTCTCACCAAATTCCTCATCTTTCTCATTGATATATTTGGGATCAAAGTAGTAGAAAAGCATCACAGTAACCTTCCTTACTTAGCTTTAGAGAATATAATTTTTTATTTTGTCTTTTTAAAAATTAATAGCAAAAAAAAAATGACTTTTCCATCTTTTGTAACATTCTCTTCCAAGAGCCCACAAAACTAAGGATAAACAAGGCCTTAGCATAATCACCAACACTCTCATCAATGAATTCACATCTCCAAAGTGCTAGGAGAGTCACAGTATCTTTAGCAAGCAGGAACCCTTCTCTAGTCCAGGCCTCTGGGAAGCTAAAATCCAAGTGGTAACTGACTTGCCCAAAGTCACACAGGGATTTACTGACAGAGCAGAAACAAATTCTATGAGAGTGCATTTTCAAGGCACCTGTGTGTTTAAGTTTAGGTGCTGGATGCTTCGTTCCTTCCTTGGATACTTTCCAAGATCCTACAGAAATGTCTCCTAATTTTTTCCAGATACACAAACCAGAACCTACCCCTCTCCCTGCTGCTTATATCTGATGCATCTT
The DNA here is from genome assembly GCF_023091745.1 of Budorcas taxicolor. NCBI lineage: Eukaryota > Metazoa > Chordata > Mammalia > Artiodactyla > Bovidae > Budorcas > Budorcas taxicolor. Next base: position 43,425,664 of record NC_068917.1, on the reverse strand, counting down.
CTTGTGCCTTGAAACATCAGTCATAGACACTCTCTCTAGTTTCATAGTTCATATAACACTCTACCATCAGATTTTCATCTTGACACCAAGAGAGTGGGTACATTTTTGTGCAATGATCATAAGCTTAATATCTTTTTAAATTCCAACAAGCTACAAGCAATTTGCTTTTCAAACTCCCTTTTTACCTTGGAAAAAGGCAATGTCCAGTATATAAGACACTTGAATTCCATCCCCAGGTTCCATCCCTACCAGCCACTGCTACTAAAAGCAATATTAGATGTCAGGTATTCTGTCCAATTCAGTGTCATGTATTTATCTAAGGAACTCACTCATTTCATGCCTGTTTCCTTCACAATAAAAAGGTATTAATATCTACTCTAAAACAAAGACATATTAGCAGCTGGAACAGCATACCCAAGAAATGCTATTTGGTGCCAAAGCATATTAATACACCATTTCATCAAATCTTAGATGCCATATAAGTCATACCATTATTTCATATATCAGTCAAAACATCAAACTGGTACATGGTATTACTATTTCACAGATATTCTGATGTGAAAATAACACACACCTTAGAATAGATAAATACAAATAAGACTGATGAAAAAATTATTTTAACCCTTCTCTTGCTCACACTTTTCTCTCTGCTAGGTACAGCCTTACCCTAACTTGTCTACCTAGTGATCAGCCTCTCTCTTCAAGGATCATCTTCCCTATGACTCCCTTCACACACTACCAGCTAGGCAAATCTAATCAATGCTTCTTTTCATTCCCCCACAGTCTTAGAACAAATCTGCCTCAGCACCTTCAGGGAACTGGAATGTTTACATGACTGTCATCCATTTATACTTGATTGCGTTTTAGAGACAAAGGTCTTGCTTGAGACATCACTGCTTCTTCAGCACCTAGCCTAAGGCCTGTACAGTACACAATAAAGTCTGTCAATGAAGCTAAGAATGAATGAAAATAAAAGATTTTAATATATGATATTAAATACTGAGACATTATTTTCACTAAACCCCTCCTGGTCTTCTTGTTTAAAACCGTGTCATTTTTCACAAACAGACTCCAGCTAAGTCAGTCCTTTGCTGTTTCTCCACAGTGTGCCTAATGAGAGGTGTGGATGGAGAATGAAGCTATGGGAGTAGTGATTATAAATCCATCTTCCTAGGCTAGAATTTTATACTGGTCAAGGCTGCCCTTGTAACCCTATACCCTGGGTTCTCACATTCATAGTACTTTTTCTCTGATGATAATAAAGAAGCATTAGTCCTCCCCTCCCCAGTGTCTCTGTCATTTTCACAGTAACACCTCCTCCTCCTGAATTCACTAGTCAACTTGAGCTGTATCTAACCATAGCGGAGTGACAACTTCTGACGGGTATTACATACAGTGTCCATGAAACTAAATTTCTTGGAAACAGATTATATTTGTGGAGCAGCTTTAAGAATGTTCTGGAAAATGGCATCATCACTCTCACACATGGAGACAAGTAACACTTTGACCAAGAACCACTGTGCTCAACGCAAGCATCTAACTTCAATATTTTTCATAATTCTGGACAGAATGAATACCTCCAAGTTGCTCACAATTGTCTAGTGTATTGGAGTTTGGGCTCTGGAGACAGCCTGCTTGGGAACCCAAAACCCAGGATGGTTGTGTGACTTGGACCAATTACTTAAATATTTGTGTTTATGTCTATCTCTTTTCATTTGTAAAATGGGAATAAAATAACACTACTTCATAGTGCAAGGTTGTTGTGCATCTAGTATTAATTATACACACAAAGGACTCCACACATTGCCTAGCACATAGTAGGTACTGAATTGATGTTGGTTGTGATTTTTTGTTGCAGCTGTTGTTATTATTGTTCATGCCTGTCATCACTTTTCCCCCTGCATTCTTTCTTGAAGTAAGAAGAAAACAGTTCTTTATAATTCCCTGCATAAAACAAGATACAAGTATATGATACTATTTAATTCTTTACCCATTTCCAATGTTCTTTCTGCTTTGAGCCTGGAGCCAATTTTTTTTAGAACCAGGTGTCATCACAGATAGAAGAAAAGTTTTCAACTGGCCAAGTCTGAACGTTCCTTGGCTTGTCATTCCCTGCAAACAAACCATAGAACTTTTCTGACTACCAGATGTGCCAACTACTTGTGTGCTGGTTTTCATTTTTAAATACTGCTTATTTTTAGAGACATTTTTTTAAAACGTGTTTACTGCTCAAATAAGAATTAGAGTGGATGGCATTCTAAGTACCACATACATCCTAACCAAAATCACTGCATGTTGGTGGGAAGTACAAATGTTTTGCATTTCCTGAACTGAGAGGTCATCTTAGCAAGGCCGTGTTTTTAATTAACATCTTCATTAGTTAAAAGAGTTCTCTTGAAGTCAAATAGCTGACTGTGTTGCAATTATCCCTGCTGAGGCTGCATCTTTCAGAACGATCTATGTTTATTTACTGGTTCCTCTAAAAAGGACACAGATATTGGGGGAACATAAATGACACATATATATGAGAGGTGGGAAAAGTAATCAGTTCTTTTTGTGGTTTTTATTGTTCATTCAACTGACTAATCAAATGCCAGCCATGAGCTGGGCAGTCCCTGGAGACAATGGTGAGCAAGACAGACAAGAGTCCCAGCAAGAGTCCCATCAAGATTCCAAGAGCGGCCGATGAAGAGGAACACCAAAACAGCCGTTCTATAAAAGAGAGCCCTGCTCCTAGGTTGGGTCATATGTCTTTCTTTACAGGTCAAACATGATCAAATAAGACCAATTTCTTTATGGTTCAACCCGACACATATGCAGAGTGTTTTGGAAACAGAAATAAAGCATACCAAGATTTCAGTCTGTCTCACCCATCCACTGACTGTGTGACACTGAGCAAGGTACTTAGAAGTCTCTGTGCTTCAGGATCCTGTAAGGTCCTGAGGAAAGTAATAGTACCTAATACATAGGGCTTTATGAGGATTGAAAGGGTTCGTATATATTATAATAACTTTACCATATTTAAGGATCAGGGTTTTCTTCCCAATCTTTCATTGTAAAACATTTCAAATCTACAGAATAGTTCTAAGAACAGTGCATGAATCCTCTAATTTATCAATTGATAAATTCCATCGGTTGGTCTGTCTAACCATCAATCCATCTCTTACTATATATAAGCCTATTATTGTTTCAATTATTATGCCCTTCACCCCAAAATATGTAACCATAACACAATCATCAAATTAAGACATTTAGCAATGATATAGTACTAGTATATAATACACCATTTATATTCAAATATTACTAATTATCCAATAATAACCTTTAGAGCAATTGTTTTCCAACCCAGGATAATGAATTTCAAAGAAATACTTTGCAGAAGTGGATCTTCAAGAACGGAATGGTAAATCAGTGGATGCTAGGGAGCTGTAGGGTGTTGGAAAAGTAGAAAATCAGAGAAAGAAAAGAAGAGAGAGGTAACAGCAAACAGCACAATAATTAAAAGCATGGATCTGTACCCTAGCTCCACCACTGAATGGCCGTGTGACCTTGGACAAGTTACTCAAGCTTTCTGTGCCTCAGTATTCTGAGCTCTAAATGGAGTTAATACTACTATTACTTACCCCAGTGAGTTGTTTTGAGGATTAAATGATCCAATATATGTAATATATATAGGGCCTGGGACTTATGCATTATAAATGTTAGTTATATTTTATTAAAGAACTCATTTATGGTACCTTTCTGTTATTTCTAGCACCTCTTCTCTTGAATGACTAAGGACTGCATGCTGATACCTCCCAACCCAAGACCTTCCACTTGACACATCCTCCCTGTGATGGACTGCACACTTCAGGCCTTTCCTCACTCCCGCCTTATCTTACTCTTAGACTCTCCCCAGCTTTCATTCATACTCCTCCAGGGAACTAGAGATAAATTCTTGCATACTAAACATACTAGGCTTATTATACAGTGTTTTATCAAATTTGTAATGTTTTACTGCAGAGATATAGTAGTGACAACTTTCATGAACACATGTACATACTCACATGTGTTCATGAAGTTGTAGTAATCTGTTACTCTGAAATATTAGTAAAGCAAGGGTAAATCGCTAAGAACACCAAAAGATGAGAATCAGAATGAAATTGCTAGCTTCCTTATTCAGGAACAAAACATTTAAATTTAGTGTATGTTACAAACAGTCAAAACTGCACCAAACTTATGACAGGGAAGGACTACTGAGCAGAGCATCCTGCCTCCATGGTGCTAATAACTCCGCAGAGATAAGACGTACTCACCTAGGAACAACCAGATAATGATACTTTACTGTAAGAATAAAGCATGAAACTGAACTATAGAGACAGGAGTTCAGAAAAGGGGGAAGTCTCTATGTACCAGATAATTCACTGAAGAACAATCTTAACCAAAAAAGCATGTCTTTTAGGAAGTCCAAGGGTTTTCAACGATAACAAATTACGTGAGGTCATGGACAAATCCACAGTCACAAAACTTTGGGAAACTCTAATTAACCATACCTCTTTATTACAGGTCTTCTCAGAGCCTTTATAAAATGTGCTTTTTTCCCCTATGACTCACCCAAGACTAGCATACTAAAGCACACTCTTTAGAAAACAATTAGCTAAAACTGAAAGACAAATGAGCACATGAATGAGGAGCTAGTAAGGTGCAGACATGGAAACAGCAGGGAGGAGGCATGGCATGTATTAAGGAAATGAGAAATCTGAGTTGCCTGCAAGAAGGGGATCTCACCAGAAAAAAAGGGAGAAAATAGAGGACTTGTTGAGTCAGGTTGGTGGGCCTGAATTAACAACTGGACATTATATATTCACCAATGGCATCATTTCACGGGAAACAGATGGGGAAACAGTGTCAGACTTTATTTTTGAGGGCTCCAAAATCACTGCAGATGGTGATTGCAGCCGTGAAATTAAAAGACGCTTACTCCTTAGAAGGAAAGGTTTGACCAACCTAGATAGCATATTAAAAAGCAGAGATATCACTTTGCCAACAAAGGTCCGTCTAGTCAAGGCTATGGTTTTTCCAGTGATCATGTATGCATGTGAGAGTTGGACTGTGAAGAAAGCTGAGTGCTGAAGAATTGATGCTTTTGAACCGTGGTGTTGGAGAAGACTCTTGAGAGTCCCTTGGACTGCAAGGAGATCCAACCAGTCCATTCTGAAGGAGATCAGTCCTGGGTGTTCATTGGAAGGAATGATGCTGAGGCTGAAACTCCAATACTTTGGCCACCTCATGCGAAGAGTTGACTCATTGGAAAAGGCTCTGATGCTGGGAGAGATTGGGGGCAGGAGGAGAAGGGGATGCCAGAGGACGAGATGGCTGGATGGCATTACCGACTCAATGGACATGAGTTTGAGTGAACTCCGGGAGTTGGTGATGGACAGGGAGGCCTGACATGCTGCAATTCATGGGGTCGCAAAGAGTCAGACATGACTGAGCGACTGAACTGAACTGGACTGAATGGCACGAAACCTGACTGCACATTAGTGTCACCAGGGAAGTTTTCCAAAAATACAAATTCATAGGCTTCACTTCAAACCATCTAAGCCAGATGCTGCGCTATATTTGGCCTGCTGACATGCACCTGGAACCCTGTGCTACAGATAGTGGTGCATCTCACTAGAAGCCAAGTTCAGCCACGATTAATCTGGTGGAGATGAGGATAAAGGATGGAAGAGTACATTAAAGAGAAGCTGGACAAGCAATGAGGAGAAGCCCACATGGTGGTAAGTGACAGCATAAGAAAGCAATGGTTAGGGAAGCAAGTTAAGAGTAAGATTGCAGATTATATATTGTAATTGGTTGATAAAGATTTAGGAGATCAAATTTAAACTGTCATCTGTAAAATAGCCAGCTAGTGGGAAGCTGCTGTATAACACAGGAAGCCCAGCCTGGTGCTCTGTGATGACCTAGAGGGGTGGGATGGGAGCCAGGAGGGAGGCGATATACATAATTATGGCTGATTCCCATTGTTGTATGGCAGAAACCAACATAACATGGTAAAACAATTATCCATCAATTAAAAAATAAATAAATTTTAAAAATTAAAAGGAAGAGGTCATATAAAGCCCATTTTTGTAACTCTAGTTTGAAATTAATTACTCAATACCAGATAATAAAGAGATTAAGTCCTAATCCAGATTAATTAAGATCCCCATGAATTGTGGCAATGTCCCACCACTTTGCCCCCTGGAGTTCGGCTTGAATCTACCAAGTTTATCCCACAAAGAATATAACTTTCACACTAACACTCTTCTAACCTTAGTATTAAGGAATGTTGGGCACCAAGTATGGAATCACCAACATTACTCATTTCATTTTATCCCTGTATTAAATGGAATCGTATTTATACTCTGAGAGATTAAAAAATATCATATTCCTTTCTGTGCCACCCAGTGCCCTGGATTCCTGGACATGGAGTCTTCTTATTCCCCACCACAGGGCACTCCTGATAAGATGTTATTAAGAACACACAGCTCCAAACCACCTCATAAAGATGTACAGATATATTAAACAGCATTCCCAAACTTTATATTCTAAAGTCCCATCAGTCAGCTATTGTACATCAATTATCAACTAATTAGTACAGAGTGCTTATGCTGACCTTTCTGTTCTCTCTTGTAATGATTTGCCAAGTTAACTGAAAGCTGCTTTGCTCCATAGAGACTCTTAGTGAAGCAAGAGTGTTAAATAAAGTTCACCAACAATTAGCCTAGAAAACCAAAGAGGAAATGTAAGCACATTTTACTGCTTTTCCCTGGACCAATTTTCTAACAATCCCATGGGACAAGAGCAGATACATTTGTTAAATAAGCAAACCATTACTCTGAAAAGCTGAAATACCAGTACTGGCATAAATTCGTTGCTCACTGATGAGGTATTCATTTATCTGTGCTCCTGCTCTGTGCTATAGTATATACTCTAGGGAGTCCAGACATACAGATAAGTTAAACAATTGTTGCTTACTATAAAATCTAGTAGACTTACATCAAGGCTTACACGTGATTAATCTATAAAGATATATGAATTCAAGGTGAAATTACACTTGCTCTGTAAAAAGAGGACTTCCATGAATATAAGAAAATATGAGAAAAAAGAGGAATGAAGCATACTTTAATGTGAAAACTGCCTCAGTTTCCCCAAAACCATGAACAGATCACATTTTTTAAGCAGTACCTGTGGGCTTAGTACTATGTTATACTAATAGAGGCCTAGGCCATTAGGTTGTCCCCCAAAGAGCCTCTGACCCGTAAGAAAGAGTTTTAATCAACACATGAAATGATTAAGAAACACCTAATTTTTTTTTTAATTGAATGAAAGATCCTTTAAAATCTACAGTGCTTTACAATTTTCAAAAAGTTTCACACATGGGATTTTATCTAATCCCATAATAACCTTTTCCCCCCATCCCTATATTGCCCCTCCCCTCTTCTCTCTTCCCACTGGTAATCACTGGTTTGTCTTCTTCATCTATGAGTCTGCTTCTTTTTTGTTTTACTCACTAGTTTGTTTTACTTTCAGATTCTACATATAAGTGATATCGTACAATATTTGTCTTTCTCCTTCTGACTTATTTCAGTTAGCATAATGCCCTCCAAGTCATTCACATTGCTGCAAATGCAAAATATTATTCTTTTTTATTGCTGAGTAGTATTCCATTGTGTGTGTGTGTGTGTGTGTGTGTGTACATGTTTGTGTGTGTGTGTGTGTATCTCATATCTTCTTTATCCATTCACCTGATGATAGACACTTAGGTTGCTTCCATACCTTGACAGTTGTAAATACTGCTGCTATGAACGTTGGGGTGAATGTATCTTTTCGAATTAGTGTATTTTGGATATATACCCAAGAGTGGAATTTCTGAGTCATATCCTGAGTGGGGAAGGTCACCTGGAGGAGGGCATGGAAATCAACTTCAGTATTCTTTTTTTAAAAAAAGTATTTATTTTAATTGGAGGATAATTACAAAATTGTGATGGTTTCTGTCATACATCAACATGAATCAGCCATAGGTATACATGTATACCCTTCATCCTGAGCCCCTCTCCCACCTCCCTTCCCACCCTATCCCTCTAGGTTGTCCCAGAGCACCAGCTTCGGGTGCCCTGCTTCATGCATCAAACTTGATTTTACATATGGTAATATACATGTTTCAATACTATTCTCTCAAATCATTCCACCATCTCCTTCTCCCACTGAATCCAAAAGTCTGTTCTTTATGCCAGTATTCTTGCCTGGAGAATCCCAAGGACAGAGGAGCCTAGAAGGCTATAGTTTATAGGGTCACAAAGAGTCAGACATGACTGAAGCAACTTAGCACGTACATAGTAGTTCTATTTTTAGTTTTTTGTTTTTCCAGTAGTCATGTTTGGATCTGAGAGTTGGACTGTGAAGAAAGCTGAGCACCGAAGAACTGATGCTTTTGAACTGTGGTGTTGGAGAAGACTCTTGCAAGTCCCTTGGACTGCAAGGAGATCCAACTAGTCCATCCTAAAGGAGACAAGTCCTGGGTGTTCATTGGAAGGACTGATGTTAAAGCTGAAACTCCAATACTTTGGCCACCTAATGCGAAGAGTTGACTCATTGGAAAAGACTTTGATGCTGGGAGGGACTGGGGGCAGGAGGAGAAGGGGATGACAGAGGATGAGATGGCTGGATGGCATCACCGACTGTATGCACATGAGCTTGGGTGAACTCCGGGAGTTGGTGATGGACAGGGAGGCCTGGCGTGCTGCGATTCATGGGGTTGCAAAGAGTCGGACACGACTGAGCGACTGAACTGAAGGAACCTCCATGCTGTTTTTTTTCCACCGTGGCTGCACCAGTTTACATTCCCCGAACAGTGTAGGAGTGTGTGCTTTTCTACATATCCTCAGAACATTTGTTATATGTGTGGTTTTTTGTTTGTTTGTTTGTTTTTTACCATCTGAGCTGCCAGGGAAGCCCTATATGTGCTCTTCTTGATGATAGCCATGGGGCTTCCCTCAGAGCTCAGTTGGTAAAGAATCTGCCTACAGATGCAGGAGACCTGGGTTCGATTCCTGGGTTGGGAAGATCCCCTGGAGAAGGAAATGGCAATCCACTCCAGTATTCTTGCCTGGAAAATCCCATGGACAGAGGAGCCTGGCGGGCTACAGTCCATGTGGTCGCAAGAGTAGGACACGACTTAGCAACTAAACCACCACCACCATTCTGACAGGAGGAAACATCCAGTCTTAAACTGAGCTGCCATGTGCCAAGCAAAGAAATAGATTAGATAAGAAAAAGAGCTGTTAACTGGAGGAAGATTGGTGGAGGAGGCGAAACTTGACCTGAGCCTTTTAATGGCCTGAGGGGAGAGGAAGTATGAAGAGGAGGTTTACCAAAGTGAAGTGACAAAAATGTGCTTGGAAGAGAACTGGCAAAGCTGCCCACTATCAAAACCTCTCACTGTATGGAACAATGACTGGGATATCCTATCAGATAGTAGGTGCTCAGCAAATGGATGAATGAATAAATAATGTCACTCTTAACAAAAATATACTTCAAGGTCACAAAGTGAGAAGTTCCCTCTTAAAAGTGAGCTGTGAAGTAGAAGAAAGAAAGACATCCCTGAGTACGATTGTTGATATATCCTCATCTCTTAAGTCCCTGAAGAGCTGTAAATATTAGTTTGCTGCATCTCCCCTTATTCTCTATACATACACACAAACACATCTTGACATGAAGGGAGAGTAGTCTAAGACAGTCAATGAAATCACCAGAACTTGTTTTTTAGGATCTAAGAGCTGGTTCTAAGGGAAAATCCCATTCAGTTCTTCTTAACCAGGATTTCTTCTTAGCATCTAAAAGTCATACGGTCATCATTAAAAGCTACTGGGCTAACAGCATAGTAACTCCTCAGAACTGTCCAAAGAAACATATACTGTATCATAAATTTTTGTCATACATTCTACATAGGCTTACAAGTTCAAATGGGATGCCCAGAATCATATGACCCAAAGAAATGGGAGGCAGTTATGGAGATCACATTCTCTTATACTAAAAATTGTCACCCATATTTCTAAGAACCAGAAAATACTTGGCTTCCTGCATCCAGAAGTCACATATCATTATTCAACTGTCTTATGAACAAGATATCTTTTGCTTCTAGGCTGTAGGTTCTCAACTTGTGCTCCAACGTCCATTCAACAGCCTAGGTACATGCAAGAAAATTTGTTGAGCTGCTACTTGTATTTTGTGCTCCTTTGTCTCAGGAAAAAATATAAAAAGGTCAAAAGTAGACACTGCTTGATTTCATTATTTCTTCTAGTCCTGTGGGGAAGCCTAAATCCACTGAGATTACCCAGGTGCTCTGAGTACCTCTGAAGAGAAAGCCAGAGGAGAGACTGCCCAAAGTTAGGAAGAACCCTGAGTAGTGAGGCAGCTCTCAGTGAAGGCAATGGGGGTGGAGAGAATGGTTGCAATGGCAAATGTACAAAGCCTAGGCTCTAGGTCTATGGGCTCCCAGCTCTGGCAAAGGTTTCTGTGCCAAGCACATTGCTTGGCAAGCAGCAGACTTCCAGAGACCATGTGGGCTTGGTTAAGCAGGCACCTACCTCAGTAGTAACCTGGACCAAAAATCAGAAAAGCTCTTGGTATATTCTGCTCTATACAAAGACCCTGGGATCTTGTCTCTCTGGCAAGACATTGGGTACTTCAACCAACAATGACTGATATTAAATGTCAGGGTTTTGGAGTCTGATTTGTTTTCATTTAAAGGAAACAATTTAAAGAACTCTTTCAATTATGTGAGAGTTGGTAGAGTAAGTCACATCCACTATAGATTCAATTAAAATTAGAGAGATTGGAAGGCTGAAATATCTACCCTTTGGCTCAAGCAACTTGAAACTTGTCATTGTGTAAAATTATGTAACATTAACTACCAAAATATTTTTTAAAATTCTAACCTCACAAGTCTCAACACAGATAATCTGACTAAGGCCTACATAGTGTAAGTTCCCAGTGTGTCCTTTCTTTAATGGCATTTTTGAACTTAGAACTAGAGTAATCCAAGCATCTTTGTAAATATATTTGGAATATGAGTTAATATTAATGTAATTGTGACTTTTATCTCTACACCTTACAGATGTTAGATTCAGACACTATATCAACAATAACTGAACAATAATAATGAAATTAGGTCAAAGGAAAAGAACATCATATTCAATCCAAATTCTTTCTCATCAATACAAAAAAGCAATCATAACACAGATTGATGCCAGTATGGAAAAAAATCTAGATTAAAAGTGATGTTTGAGCTCATACAAGTCAATACCAGAAAAACAAACAACCCAATCAAAAAATGGGCAAAGACCTAAACAGATCAAATAAAATATACAGATGGCTAATAAACACATGAAATGATGCTTAACACCACTCATTGTTCAGTTCAGTTCAGTTCAGTCGCTCAGTCGTGTCTGACTCTTTGCAACCCCATGAATTGCAGCACACCAGGCCTCGCTGTCCATCACCAACTCCCAGAGTTCATTGTTAGAGAAATGCAAATCAAAACTACAATAAGATTTCACCTCACACAGGTCAGAATGGCCATCATCAAAAAATCTACAAACAATAAATGCTGGAGAGGATGTGAAGGAAAAGGGAACCCTCTTGCACCGTTGGTGGGAATGCAAATTGATAGAGCCACTATGGAGATTCCTAAAAAAAACTAGAAATAAAACCATCATATGACCCTGTAACCCCACTACTAGCCATATGCTCTGAACAAACCAAACTGAAAAAGACACATATAACTCAAAGTTCATTGCAGCAGTTCTATTTACAATAGCCAGGACATGGAAGCAACCTAGATGTCCATGGACAGATGAATGGATAAAGAAGCTGTGGTACAAATGTACAATGGAATATTACTCAGCCATAAAAAAGAACACATTTTAGCTTCCCTGGTGGCTCGCTCAGAGGGTAAAGCATCTGCCTGTGATGTGGAAGACCCAGGTTCAATCCCTGGGTTGGGAAGATCCCCTGGAGAAGGAAATGGCAACCCACTCCAGTATTCTTGCCTGGAGAATCCCATGGACAGAGGAGCCTGGTGGCCTACAGTCCATGGGGTCGCAAAGAGCCAGACACGACTGAGTGGTTACACTTACTTATACTTAATAAGGTAGATGAACCTAGAGTCTACTATACAGAGTGAAGTAAGTCAGAAAAAGAAAAACATTTATCATATACTAACGCATATACATGGGATCCAGAAAGATAGTACTGATGAACCTATTTGCAGAGGAGCAATGGAGATACAGACACTGAAAACAGACTTATGGATATGGCTGGTGCAGGGTAGGGGAGAAGGAGAGGGTGGGAGGTATGGAGAGTAACATGGAAACAAATATTACCATATGTAAAATATATAGCCAACAGGAATTTGCTGTATGACTCAGGGAACTCAAACTGGGGAGTGGTAACAACCTAGAGGGGTGGGATGGGGAGGGAAGTGGGAGGGATGTTCAAGTGAGAAGGGACATGGGTAAACTTATGGCTGATTCGTGTTGATGTTTGGTAGAAACCAATGCAATATTGCAAAGCAATTATCCTTCAATTAAAAATAAATACATTCAATTTTTTAAAAAGTGCTGCTTGTAATTTTTTGGTGATCCATCTCCTAAAGCAAAGGCAACAAAAGCAAAAATAAACAAATGGGACCGAATTAAACTCAGAAGCTTTTGCACAGCAAAGGAAACCACTGACAAAATGAAAAGACAACCTATGGAATAGGGAGAAAAATATTTGCAAATGACATGACTAATAAGGGATATTATATATAATATTATATATATATAAACAGCTCATACAACCCAACATCAAAAAAACAAACAACCAGATCAGAAAATGGGCAGAAGTATTTAATAGACATTTTTCCAAAGAGGAAATGCAGATGGTCAACATGAAAAGATGCTCAACTTCTCAAGTCATCAGGGAAATGCAAATTAACACCACAATGAGACCACCTCACACCTATCAGAATGACTACCATCAAAAAGAACACAAATAACAAATGTTGGTGAGGAACATGGAACTCTGCTCAATGTTATGTGGTAGCCTGGACAGGAGGAAAGTTTGGGGAGAATGCATACATGTATATTCATGGATGAGTCCCTTTACAGCTCACCTGAAAAGATCACAACTTTGTTAAGTTAAAAAAAAAATGTTGACAAGGATGTGGAGAAAAGGGAACCTTCATGCACTGTTGGTGGGACTGTAAATTGGTGCAGTCACTGTGGAAAACAGCCTGGAGGTTCCACAAAAAGTTAAAAATAGAACTACCATAAATAGAACTACCATGACCCAGAAATTCCACTCCTGGGTATATATCCAAACAGCAACACAATGGCAACAAAACACTAACTCGAAAAGATACATGCACCCCAACATTCATAACAGCCCTATTTACAGCTACCAAAGTATGGAAGCAACCTCAGTGTTTATCACCAGGTGAATGGATAAAGAAGACATGGCAAATACACACACATACACGCATATGCAGACAATGGAATACTACTCAGCCATAAAATTTGTTTTTACCATTTGCAGCAACATGGGTCACCTTGGACAGCATTATGCTAAATGAAGTAAGTCAAAAAGAGAAAGACAAATACTGTATGCTATCACATATATGTGAAATCTAAAAATACAACGAACTAGTGAACAAAACCAGAGAAGGCAATGGCACCCCACTTCAGTACTCTTGCCTGGAAAATCCCATGGACAGAGAAGCCTGGTGGGCTGCAGTCCATGGGGTCGCTAAGAGTCGGACACGACTGAGTGACTTCACTTTCACTTTTCACTTTCATGCATTGGAGAAGGGAATGGCAGCCAACTCCAGTGTTCTTGCCTGGAGAATCCCAGGGACGGGGGAGCCTGGTGGGCTGCCGGCTATGGGATCGCAGAGTTGGACATGACTGAAGTGACTTAGCAGCAGCAGCAGTGAACAAAACAAAAAAAAGAAGCAAACTCATAAAGAACGAACTAGTGGTTACCAACAGGAATCAGGAAGCAGGGAGGAGTTATAGAGGGGAAAAAGGTAATTATGGGATTATATGAAATCATGCAACAAATTTGAAAATTGCAGAGCACTATAGACTTTAAAGAATTTTTCATTCAATTAAAAAATAAGTAGTGCTTATAGTCTCCCTAAAGTAATACTTTATTGTAGTATTATTACTTATCTGAGTTTGAATATGAAAGCTGAAAATAAATATGAATAAAAAGTTGAATGCTAATTGAATTGAAACTTATTTCCTAAATAATTTACAAATTCTTAGATGATAATTAATAACAAATCATAAGGAACATAAAAAATTTTATGGCTTTAAATATAAATAGGGAGGAAAGAAATAAAATCTCTCCCCAATTCTCCAAACGTCAATTAAATAAAGGTCTTGATTTGGTGGTCAAAGTACCTCCTCTTTTGATTGCTCCACATGAATCAAAGTATAAACTGCCAGAATTCGTTCTTCTCTTTATTCTAAACAGTCATAACCAAAAATAATAATAATAATAACAAAGAAAGACAGATGTCTCACTATGATCTTCTTGCACAATTAGAGGAACATGAACTTCAATATAAATCTACAGTTTGAAATAAAATATTACAATAAATAACTAAGAATCACTGGGTAATAGTAGCTACTTACAATGAGCAGAAAAATTATAAAGACACTGCTAAAATATTTTCAATAAAGAAAACTATTTAGGCAATCATCTTAGGTCATTCTAACTCTAAATTTTCAAAATAGAGTCGATATAATTTGCTTCTACATAAATCTTCTTAGTGGGCTTCCCAGGTGGCTCAGTGGGTAAAGAATCCACCTGCAATGCAGGAGACATGGGTTTGATCCCTGGGTCGGGAAGATCCCCTGGAGGAGGGCATAGCAAACCACTCTAATATTCTTGCCTGGAGAATTCCATGGAAGCCTGGCAGGCTACAGTCCATAAGGTCACAAAGAGGTAGACATGACTAAAGTAGGTTAATAAAATTAGATAAATTTTAGCACTTAAAAAATATACATGCTTCAGAGTCACAGTACTTTGAGAAACCAAGTTATATCTTAAAGTTGAAGAATTAATGAGAAAATAAATCACTTTCACCAAATTTCACAGGTATCCCTTTCTTCTCTCTCATTAAATACTAGATAACAAAACCTATTCTTTTAGGTACTTATCTTGTTAAATATCCAGAAAAAAAATAATAAAGGAATTTATCTTTTCTTTGGTCTTCTGCTTTCAAGCACAGCAAGCTATTTATGGTGAAACCATCATAAATTTCAGAAGAGACTTTGCTCCATGTTCAAATTCTAGAACCAAGCCAATGAGAAAAAAAGGTGGCGGGGCGGGTGTGGCGGGGGAGGGGAATAGAGAACATCTTCCTTCCTCTTTAAACACAGTAAGCACCTTTGTGTGGAGAGATTTTCCCATTATCTTCTTTCAAAAATGTGTCAATCAGAGTAATCTTGGGGAGGGTGGGAAGATATGGCAACAGGGATCCTTGTTATTGTACTTCAGTGAAGGGAAGGAGATGAAGATTGAGAAATCTTGTCCCGTGAATACTAGCTGCTCTGTCATCGGACACCAGTAGCACAAGGAATTCTAGTAACACCTCCCTCTAGAGGAGAAAAGACTGGAGTCGGAAAGAAATGTGTAAAGACAATAATTCAGCTTAACTGACTTATTTTTTGACACGTAGCCTTGAAAAGAACAAATTTACCTCAGAAACTTGGCAAGTACAAACTGATTTTTTGATAAGTTTTAACGTGCATTTTACTAAATGCATGAAGAGAAAGTGAGGGAGAGAAAGGCCAGGTATCCAAAGACAGGAAGGTTGTCAGGTTTCTCTTTTCTGTGTCATTTTTGTTTAGCCGGTCAAATGAAAATTCAAAACCATATAATTAGATGGCTGTTTATACATGATTAAGCATGAGCTCATTGGACTTTACATGCCAAAAAGTCAGAGATGTGGTTAAGGGCAAGAAGGAACTATTAATAAAAGGAAATAAAGCTGTAACACATTTTTCACTTATGAATAAAAATAATTCAAAGCTCTCTATGTGGAAAAAGAGGGAAAAAATCAACCATGAGTAGGGGCAAGAAACCAGATAATTTTATAAATGGTTACAATTCAAAAACATAAGCCACTGGTACAAAAAAGCTTGATTTTCCTCCTCTAGGAGGAAACATAAGCCACTGGTACAAAAAAGCTTGATTTTTCTCCTCTAGGATTCTAATCCTATTTTTGTTTCCTGTAAACATAATTCACAATGAGAACATAACAAAACTTACCTGTATTATATTTCTTTAGAATTGTTCTGGGAAGTATTTAAGCAAGAACATGTTGTTCATTTAAAAGAGTTACTTGTTCTCTTCACAACTGTCTCCACCAATAATCCTCTCGGGAGAAACCAATCGCTGTCAGCTCCCTTGAAAAAGGCAAACGTCTCTCAGTTTTCACAACTGCAGAATTTTTCTTCCCAAAATGAAGTGAATCCACCAAAAGCAAGGTTGAAATAGTCATAACCTTCATAAAGATAAGGCTGACTTTCCCAGGTCCCTCAGAGAATCTCTGGTCTTAGATTGGGGCTTGTAAAAAGTGGTGAATCAATTTCTTACAGAGATCAACACCAAGCTATAAATGAGGTCAGTGGGAAAGTCTTTCAGATGAGAGAGAGAATGAACTGATCCAGGATAGGACTACTTAGTTCACCTCAGGTAAGGTTTTCAAGCCACTATTACCATCTCTCCATACTGAGCAAGTACACCAATACAGGTCACCTCCAGGCAAACTCCAGAGATGGTTCAACTGTGTGTGCTATTTTCTCAATCAAATAACTCTTTGGGTTGCTAATGCTGTGACTGCTATGATATTACAGAGTTAAATGAGCAGAATGAGTAAAGGCCACAGGAAGCCCAATACACAGTCTTTAAGATTGAGGCTATAATGAATCTTAATAACGTTCAAAAAGACTGTAATGCCTAAGAATTAAACATTAAATTTTATAGCCTCACTGTGAGAGCAACATCTCCAAGTCACATCAGTTCCTTTTCTGTCAGAGAGACCTTCCATCTCAACCCCTCTTTCTCTCCGCACCTCTTCTTCTATCCCCAACCCCTCACACACACACACACACACACTGATCATCAGCCAGTTTTGACTCCAGGAGCTATCTTCAATCCTTTATGTATCTGCCCACTGGATTCTGAACAGAATATACTTCATTTAAACCTATATGATAAACTATAAAATATGGAGATGCCTAAAAATCCCATGTCCAAGAAGCTCAGATGATCATAGAGTGCATATCTGAAAAGGCTCAGATATTTGAGACAAAGCACAATACTCACAACTAAATTGACAATTTTAACCTACAAAGCTTTATGCATTGTCTATGTGTCTTTTATAAAACATGTACTTTGTTCTAAGGATATTTTTAAATTATTGACCTAATTTGATTAAATAAAGTTCTTATGTGTATGTGCTCAGGCGTGTCCAACTCTTTGCGACCCCATGGACTGCAGCCAGCCAGGCTTCTCTCTTCGTGGGATCTTTCAGGCAAGAATACTGGAGTGGATTGCCATTTCCAACTCTAGGACATCTTCCCAACCCAGGAATCAAACCCACATCTCTTACATTGGCAGGCAGATTCTTTACCACTAGCACCATCTAGGAAGCCCCAAATAAAGTTCTTAACACACTCTGAGTGTTAAAAGCCACCCAAAGCTGAGGGAACAGTACACTTTCACAAAAACTCTTTATGAGCCAGAAAGTAATGAATTTTTGTCCTTAATGTTAAAGGGGGAAAATCTTGCTAAATTAATAAATATTGATTATTTCAAACAGTTTAACATCTACTATAGTTTCAGATAAGAAATGTGATAATTTATTCCTGAACAATGTGTGGCATGTAACTCAAAACTGCCTTTCATCAATAATTAATATTAATAATTAACGAGGATAAACAACAAAAATACCATTTGGAAATGTTTCAGCCTGGCCCTTTCCTCATTCCATAGTCTGCCTATTGCCCCCCTTTACCCTCTACGTGGGGTTAATAACTAAACTTCTCTCATCTCTGACATGCAACACTACCCAGCAGCAATCTTCCCAAGAATGTGCGCATGAACACGTAAGATTGAAAAGAACAAAAGTCTTATCAGAGTCACCCGAATCTGGCAAACGGATTTCTAAATTAGCATCTGCAGTTTCAATCCACTCAACAGTGAATTGGGTTTTTCTCCAGTAAGGACAGAACTCTGAATAAAGTTCACATCAGGCACCTATTCTCCTACCTATGACAGAATGTCTTATATCTTTAATATAGGGATTAGCTTAGCAATAAAAATTAAACAGTCCTGCAGATAAGCATAGTGGAAGGAGAGGATAAGCAAAAATTCCTCACTTAAAAGAGGATAGGACCAATGTACTAGGATTCTATTTGGCACTCATTCTGAAGAGCATTCAGTTACATTGCTCCTCATTCTCCATTTTGACCATCTGCAGAATAACATCTTCAGAGTCAAATACATTCACTCTTATTGGTATAATCAAAGGCATTTCACCCACCACCTGCTTCTTACTTTTCTAGCCACTCTGTCCTAGCACTCACTCAACGTTTACAATGTTAAAGTCCATTGAAATTCATCTCTTCCAGCCATTCCAGCCATTCATTCCTTCACCAGAACGTTATGAAGGTAATATCCTAAGTCTCCAAAAGTTCGACATCATGGTATATTTTCATTTCTCACAGAAAATACGAATTCTATAATCCCTAATGCTCTTCCTCCACGTATCTCCATTCCATGCTTTACCATTATTCTTTTTGAAAAGTGATCAGAATCACCAACAAAAGTATCTGCTTAGCTTATTCATGTTCTCAGGATGTTTGGTCACTGACATTTTTGAGAGATGATATGGGGAGGGAGATGGGAGGGGGGTTCAGGATTGGGAACTCATGTACACCCATGGCGGATTCATGTCAATGTATGGCAAAACCAACACAGTACTGTAAAGTAAAATAAAGTAAAATTTAAAAAATAAATAAATAAAAGTGTTTAAAAGTAAAAAGCTCCTCTACTGGGGAGCTTCCATAGGCAGTTTGTGTAAGAGTGTGGAGATAAAGGTGCTTGTATCTTTTTCTTGGCTGGGTGCCTCAGACCGCTGTGCTGAGCCCTTCGCTTGCACTTCCAGGGCTACCTGCTTTTCAGTTTCATAAAGTAGAGCAGAGGGCTTGTACATCCAGGCACTGCTAGGACATTCAGCAAGGGGTGGTGTGCAGAGAGGAAAGCATCTAACATATGCAGCCTAAGAAACAATGTCTCTCTTCAAGCGGAACTGCTGGTGAAGTCAGCCAGCACTGGCCGGCATGAACAATACTGGGCAGGTCATTAACTTGCCTGGTTCAGACGGCGATGAGCTCACCCACCTTTCTGGAAGTGCTATTTTAGCTGCTGAGTTTATACAAATAAAACCCATAATTTTCTAATGGCTAAACTAGGAATGTGTTCGAAAATAGCTCTCTGAGAACCCTGCAGAAGCCACACAGGGAACTCAGGAAGGTGTGTCTGCTGTTGTTCAAGTTTGCACACATCTTTATAATCGCTACATATGTATTACCCTGAAAATAAGCAACCACATAAGTAACAGCAATTTTTTAAAAATGTGGTTAATGCATTGTGTTTTCTCCCTCTCTTTCTTTTGCAGAGGAAAAAATAAGTTAGTTGTTAACTACACAAAGGAGTTAACATTTAACTTTGAATATTGAGAATGCTTTAGCTCTCAACCCCTCCCCCCTTTCATTCTAGTGAAAATAGGTTCAGGAAAACTCTTACTAATTATCGCAGATCCTAGACTAGATCTAGCTCTGTGCTCACAGGAGGCCCCTTCATACATACACCATTCCAGGAATTGGGAATCCCTGCCCACTGCCTCCAATAACCCTACCATCCCCAACTCCCATCATTAAAGATCAGCTAACATGCTATTCCCTCCTTGAAACAAACCTTCCAGAGTCCTGCCTCCTATTCCAAGTTTCAGGTGCTTTATCCCTCCTCTAAAATCCCAGGTAATGTTATTTTTGCATCTTTTATGTTACTGATCCCTTCCACTTTATATATTACCTATACCGTTATCTTATCTTTCCCTCTTATACAGGGAAACTGGCAGGAACATTAGGATAGAAAACTTACCTTATCTACCTTTAGCCCCAACCCCTCACACCCGGATCACATCTTGCTCAGGGCAGACACTAACTAAATGTAAAAGCACAGGTAATGCCCATACCTTTTATTGTAAATACTGAGCCACTTTCCACAGGTAGATGGGGAGAAAGGCTAAAAGGAAAAGTATTTTATTATTTAAAACAGGGAGATCACTGGGAGGCCCAGAGTGAGGGTGGAGAAGACCTCTTTTCTGTTGCCCCTGCCTTCCTAACCTATCCTCCTCTTTTGCACCTCACAGGCGGACTCTACACCTCATTACAGACACAGTTTCTCTCCAAGGACACAGCCCTTTCCAAACTGTTGGACTTGTCACCTTTTCTGTGAAGCCCTCTATGAAAACAAAAGTGTAAGAAATCTCTCTCTCCTCTCCCTTTTATTCAGTTCAGTTCAGTCGCTCAGTTGTGTCCGACTCTTTGCGACCCCATGAATCGCAGCACGCCAGGCCTCCCTGTCCATCACCAACTCCTGGAGTTCACCCAAACTCACGTCCATCGAGTCGGTGATACCATCCAGCCATCTCAGCCTCTGTCGTCCCCTTCTCCTCCTGCCCCCAATCCCTCCCAGCATCAGAGTCTTTTCCAATGAGTCAACTCTTCGCATGAGGTGGCCTAAGTATTGGAGTTTCAGCTTCAGCATCAGTCCTTCCAAAGAACACCCAGGACTGATCTCCTTTAGAATGGACTGGTTGGATCTCCTTGCAGTGCAAGGGACTTGCAACAGTCTTCTCCAACACCACAGTTCAAAAGCACCAATTCTTCAGTGCTCAGCTTTCTTCACAGTCCAACTCTCAGATCCATACTTAGCTATTCATAAATATCACAAAGAAGACACACAGGTTACCTAGATAATTGACTTGGTGATCATACCTCCTTACCAAGAGCTTATACTTTTAGTACTGTTTCTACTACTACTACAATAATAATGATAATACATCTGTACATTAAAAACAAAATGAAAGCTAACATTAGTGGAAGATTCACTTGGTACCAGGATACCTGGCTCTGTGTTTGCATTAACCAGTCAACTCACACAACAACCCTAATTATTACCATCCCATTTCACAGAAGAGACAACCTAAGGTTTCAAAAGCAGTAATTTGATGAGTGAGGATTCAAACTCAGGTAGCCCTGCTCCAAAAATACACAAAGATGTCCATGAGCTCATATATCCTTGACCATCGCCCTCCACATGACAAGACAGATAGTATTATTAATAAATGGGGAGAAGACAGGACAAATGGAAACTGATCCTTCTCTCCCAAAGCTAGAACAAACACTCACAGCTTCCCACATCTTGGTTTCCATATATAAGCAACAGTAAGGAACCATACTTTAATTTGTCCCCTGTAGGTGCCTTAAATGGTGTCACACATGCCAAGTATAAGATGACACTATTCTAACCTTTACAGCAGTAGTTACATGTCCATTATATAACCCCACTCACTTTCAGGAATTTTTGGTACATAAACTCAACTTCATTTATTCAGTCACTCAGTCAGGGGTTAAATTGCATAGAAAGAGAAAGAAGGTAAAACAGATTAACAGAATTACAACACAAAATGACATCTGCTAACATAAGGTAAGATCCAAAAGCTGTTAGAACATTGAGAAGGCAACAGTGATGACGAGGACAATAACAATATTTAGGAACACAACATGAAAGCAAGCATCTCCACGAATCTTACTATAGAAAGTACCAATTTTTCTATTGATTTACAGTCTTGTGTGCACAGTTCATCAGGGTAAATATTCCAGATGCAAGAATATAATAGATACTTGCATGCACATGTATACACACATACACACACACTCACACAAAGGAGCACAAAGACAGTTACACAGTGTGTCAAGTTCAACAAGAAGTAAATATGAGATGCACCTTGAGGGGACAACCTCTTATGAAGTTCAATAGGGCTCCTTTCTACTCGAAATCTCAACCTTAAAAACAATATAAATGAAGCCTTTATAGGGAATCTTTTCTAAAATTCTGCCTTAAAATTCCATCTTTCAAAACTGCACTGACCTAAAAGCAGAGTCTAACCAGCCACCAACTGTACCCAGACATGTGGCTGCTCTCTGCTTTCACTGTGAAATAAAAACAAGGTAAAAAGAATGTGGATGTATAGGTGGGCAGGGGCAGCAGTATGGAGATGAGAAGGGTCTATGCCTTCTGGAGCCAAGTCATAACACTGGGAGGCTAAGTTTGTTTTGTGGCTTTGTAGCTGTGTGAACTTGACCAAATCACTTAGATTAAATTTCCCGCCAGGCGTGGCTTAGTGAGAACGTATAATGAACTATCTTGCTCCTGGCCTTGCACAAACCAAATACTCAATAAGTATTCATTTCCCTTCCTACCCACTGATCACACTGAAAACCTTTCATCTCTCATAATCTAAAAGACTATCTTCAAACCAGAATAGATAATGAAATCATTTCAAGAGTCTCCCTCATGAGACAATGATGTAGGCATGCTCCCACCATGCTTTGAATTCATAGATTTATATGCCAAGAACAACTAATAGAGATGTCAAGAAGAACTAATAGAGATCATGTTTCCAATCTCCTTGTTTTACAGGTGGTAAAACTCAAGTTCAGAGAGGTAAAGTGACTTGTCCCAGGTCACACAGCTATTTAATTGCAAAGTCAGGATAAAAATCCAAGTGATTAGTACCCAACCAATCCCACGTTATACTTCATCCTACTACATTCACTGGACTTGCTTAATAGTGCAGATACCTCTGAGGCAGTCAAAAATGTCTTTTGTTTTCAAAACGGAATGAAAATGGCAGATGGAAGATTCCTCTTCCACCATGAGTGCTGAGTTTGGGACAGGAGTGTTCATGAAGAGATGAAAAGCCAGAGGAGAAAAGGAGTAAGTACAAAGGAGAGAATAAAGAATGAAAAAGGACACAGAGACCCTCTATTTCACAACGGTGCCCCCAGCTCTATTCCATTTGAGTCCACAAATTTTAATCTAGAAGTGCCCCAGCCAGATTCCCCTCCCTTTTATCTACAAGCCTAGATAGAGGATAAAACAGCCACCACTCTCCCAAATTAGACAAAATGTATGAATTTTCAGGATGAAAGAGTCATGAGATTGTTTACCTTCAATAGTTTAAAAAAGAGGTTCAGTTCAAGTTTGCTCAAATCACCTTAAACCTTGGGTGTCAGTAGAACCACTGCTGAACCACAGGTTTTAGTGGAACCAGTGTCTGCTTATTTACCTGCCAAATATAAATTTGCCATGGAACCAATATTCAGGCTGCTTGGGACAGCAAGCACCTTGTTAAGGAAAAGGAAAAAAAATCTAATTTTAGCATATCAAACTTGACAGCATAATTTTTTAAAATATTCCCATCTCAAAGAAAGTTTACAAGCAATGAGTGAGGCTATGAGATTATTTCCAGGTATAATAATAATTGCAGAAGACTATCCAATTAGCAGTTAAGCACTGAGGGAATTCCTTTGCATTGTGGCCTTCTGTCTTTGTTCTGAAGAAAAATTCTGCCTTCAGGAGTCTAAAACAATGAAAGAGTTCTTCATTACGTCAGCGAGAGTTTGGAGGGAGTCCTCATGGCATAGGGACCTTGCCTGGTAATGAAGCATAAGAACTGTCTGTTCCTAGTTTAACTTGTTCATACCTTCCACAGCAGGGGGACCCCTGGCTGAGGCAGTGACCAAAGGAGACCCTTTGGAAAATAACAGAACCAGAGGCAATTTGGGTTCAGATCCTTAGTCCTCCTTGGGCCAAACTCTTATCTATAGGCCTTTCCAAAAAAAAAAGAAGTAGAAAAAGAAATCGTCATATAAAATTAAGTTCTATTCAACAAATATTTATGGGATACCCAGCTGACATGGGCTTGTACAACTGGAAACCAGAACTTTAAATCCTCCAAACCCAATATCTCACTTACTCAACCAAATAGTAAGACAATTTTTCCCCATTGCCCTTCAAACCTTTATTAGTTGCTACTTCTGTAGCCAGTAAAAGCTCTGCTTCCTCCAACATCATTCAACTTACAGTTGTGTGAACCTCAAGAAGGTAGAAAACAGTTTAATCAAAGGAAGAGCTTTCTAAAAAGCAGAAGTGACTTGGGAACACTTGGTAAGGCAGAGTTCTTGTCCCTAAAAGAATACAAGGCAGGGTTGCCAGGATATTCCTGAGAATGTAGAAGGTAAAGGAACTGGAAGAGAACATTTCTAAGGCCATTCCCCACTGTATGTAACTCCCCACAAGACTTAAAACACAGTGTCAACTTTCATATTTTATATAAATTATAAGAAATTTCAACACCTTCATCCAATGACTTTTCTGTGAGTGTGCTTCTTTCTACTCTGGGCTTCTACTATGTGACACAAGGCAGGTAAATTAACTTCTCCAGGCCTCACATTTATCATCACTTAAATGAAGGCAAGAGATTATGTAATCTCACAAATCCCATCCAGCTCAAACATTTTCTTGTGAACATTGACTTTACCCTCTCTCCTTTTTACCAAATTAAATTTAGGAATTCTATATACCATAAAATCCCCTAAAAATCATCATATAGGAAAAGAAAAGTACACGAATGTGACAACAGATAATATAAATATGACAAAAGCAATTGATTTCTTATGTACTATCAATTATGAATTTCAAAACATAATGGAAGAAGTTTAATTCAAAAATACCCAAGATTAGCATGTGATAGGAAAAGAATGACTTCTTGTTCTGAAGACATGAAAAAAATCTATATACCCATTCTTAGGTGAGAAAACTAAACATAGTAAGTATGTTGATTCTTCTAACCTATTTCATAGACTTAATGCAGGGTTTCTCAGCCTCTGCTTAATGACAGTGTGTGTCTTATTATTGTGCCAAATAGTTCTTTGGGCTTTTTTTAAGGGAGGGAGGGAGACCATGTGCATTGTAGGATGTAGACCAGCATCTCTAACCTCTACCCATTCAGTGCCAGCAGCACTCCCCCAAGTTGTTGATAATCAAAGCTAAATGCTACCCAGACATTGCCAAACATCCATCCCCAAGGGACAAAAATGCTCAAGTGGGGAACTGTTGATTAATGCCAAGTCCCCAGAGGACCTTCTCTAAAGGACTCTAAAGTCCATATGAAATAATAAACTATACTAACAGTCAAGATGGTTTGGGTGGACTCTGGGAGTTGGTGACAGACAGGGAGGCCTGGCGTGCTGTGGTTCATGGGGTCGCAAAGAGTCGGACATGACTGAGCAGCTGAACTGAACTGAACTGAATGGTCAAGAAGTCTTTTAAAAAGAAGATAAATACATTATGCAGCTCTGAAAGTAAAAAGCTGAAATATAGAAGGAAGAGTAGTTAAATTGAACAAAGAATCAGACAGAAGGAAAAGATCATGACCTCAGTTAACTCAGATATATAACAACTAGCATATGACGCCGTTACAAACAAGTAGGAAAAAGGAGATCCTTCATTAAATAGTAGTGGAACAACTGTTTATTGTGTGTGGAAAAAATCCAAGCTAACTCCATATTCACACTATATATGTTCCAATTATCTATTGCTAATATAACAAAGTACCCCCAAAACTTAAGGTCTTTAAAGCAACAATTTATTATTATCTCTTGCGGTTCTGGGAGTTGACTAGGTCAGCAAGGCACCAGTCACTCTAGGTCTCTCACGCACTGCAGTCAGATGTCAGCTAGAGCTGCATAAGCTTCTAAAGCGGTTCCCTCATATCCTAGTTGTCAATGGGGACATCTAAACATGGCCTCTGCATATGGCTTGGGCTTCTCACAGCACAGAGGCTGACTTTTAGCACATTTAAGAGCCATGCCTACCACAGGCACAGCATTACTTATGCCGTATATTGTTGGCCAAAGAAGTCTCAGGACTCACCCAAACTCAAAGGGGTGATAAAAAATAAAGTAAACTGGTAAATAAAGGAACTGGCAAAGGAAATGGAAATGAAGGAACTGGTAAAGTCACACTAAAGAAAAGCATGTGGCATGGGAAAGATGGCTTCAGTCATCATTTGAAAATATGATCAGCCATAACATACTGAAATAAATTCCAGGGAAATTAAGAGCTAAGTATTATTAATAAATATTTGTTAAAAATAAAATATAAAATAACTGAAATGAACTATATCTAAGACTTTTTTTAAATTTTAGGATGCAGAAGGCAAAGATAAATAGATATAACTACAAAAGTATTTTAGCTCAGAAAGTACCATGAACAAAATTGAAAAGCAAACAAAAGACTAGGCAATTACCAGCATTTTATATAACAAAGCATTATGGACTTAATATGTAAAGAGGCCTTACAAATCAATAATAAAGACAAACGTTCCTATGGAAGAAAATGTCAAAAGACATAAACAATTCACCAAGAAAGAATCCAGCAGATAAGACAAAATAGACACTCTCAATGTTCTGCTAGCAGATTGAGTAGAAAGTATAAAACGTGATCTAACCTGTCTGGGAACCAACTTGGTAATACAGTCAAGGGTATTTAAAATGGTCACTAGACCCAATAATCTGCCATCATTTAAAAAGATATTTGTGATAATATAGCTTTAACAAAAAAGAAACCAAATTTAAATATAGTATACTTCTCACACAAATAAAAAATATCCAGTGTACTTTCAAAGAATACATGGGGAAAGTTCATAGAATAAGGCAGACAAAGAAAATACAAGAAAACAAAATTTTGTTTAGATGTTTATTACCACTATTATCTATCACAAGATATTCATACATATTTATTTCCTAAATATTAACAAAGGATACCTCTGTATCTGGGGAATACTGATACAAGTAGATGGTTTTACATTGTTCTTTATAATTTTTTAATATTTAAAATTTTTTCTATGGTAAACATGTATTTTTATACTCGGGGAGAGGGGGGAAGCTATTTTAAGTAAAAATACTACTATTGATGGATGAAAAACTGAAAAGGTCACATGTTACTAAGTTATTGCAGAAAGACTAAAAAGCCAGTAAAAAGTAGGAAAATAAACATGATTGTGCAGCCAGTGATATCAGGGACAATTACACCTGGAACCAGTGACCCATTATATGGCCCATTTGGTCTGCAATCAAGTCATTTTCCCAAGCTTATGACCTGGCCACGACACAGATTCTCATGTAGTTGTTCAATGTGACTGCTCTATAAACTTTTTGTTTTACCCTTTCAATATTCAGCCCATTTGTATTCTTTGCAGAGTGGATACCTGAAAATATCTTCTTCAGAGCTTTATTCTTTTCATTTCACCCCCATTAAAATGTACATATCCTTGTTAAGGACAATCCTTTAAGCTGCCAAGAGTCACTTACACCGAAGTATGAATGAATTTCAAACCCTTTTTTTTTATTTTAAATTTATTTTTACTTCATTTTGCTTTACAATACTGTATTGGTTTTGCCATACATTAACATGAATCCGCCATGGGTGTACATGAGTTCTCAATCCTGAACTCGCTTGAGGAGGGCCCAGGATGTCTTAGAGAAAGAATGAATATTTTTTAAGAAAGAAAAGGATATCAGATGGGAGTCTAGAGGGTATCTGAGACAAATTATATCCTCCCCTAACTGTGACTTCCCTGAAGGATATTCCTGAAATGTCCTTGCCTACCTTAATCTGCAATGATTCTCAAAGTGCAGTGCCTGAACCAATAGCATCAACATCACCTGGGGACTTGTTAGAAATGCAGATTCTAGGGTCCACCCTGTAACAACTGAATCAGTAGGGCCAACCCACTGGCATTTTCATGGGCCCTTTCTGAAATGCTAATGCACATTCAAGTTCAAGAAGTATTGCTCTAATGTCCATTAGAGTGCCTGCCTCTCTATCATTCATATGCATTATTACCATGGGTTTTAATGATTTGTCAAACTCTTTTATTAGTATAAGAATATCATTTTCAGAAAGCTGTATGAGGAAATTATAAGCTACTCATTGAGAGCTAAACTCTGTGATAATAAGGCAGAGAATAGGTGTCCATGGCTGAGTAGGTAGCCACTGGATAAAAAGAAAGATGGCCAATGATAAAGGTCAATGTGAATGCTCTGTTAGGGTAAATAGTTTTCCTCCCAAACTGCTGCAACTTGCAACAACCACCAAAGTCACAGTGGTTTTGCTTTCTTTTTAAAACTGGAGCTCTCAACAGAGCATATCTTCACATACAGTTGAAAAAAGTCCAAAAGGATTGCTGTTGCACAATGAAATGTTCATCTCATATTATTTAGTTTAGCATCCTTGGTCTTTCTTTGGAAGGGAAAGGGGAGGGAGGAAGATGCATATTTTTAGAACGAAGGAACAATTTATCATTCAATGAAACAGTACAGAGGCTTAAATCAAGTGTGTGGAAATAATATGTTGTTATTACTAGTCTTAACTCTTCTAAATTATAACCTATAAACCCTGCAATGCTTGACTTAAATATCCCATCCACATTTGCAGGAAATCTAAATGGTTATTTCCTCTTTTATTGCCTGCATTACAGAAGGATTTACTGTTGCTCCACAAAGCACATATGAGGAGCATGTTATCCAGGATGTCAGTGTAACCAGGCACGATTGATAAGCACACAGCCCACATCACATATGTATTCTGGGAGCCTTTATGTGCAGTTAATTAGTTTAGCTATTGCTTTCATGGTTCATTTAGAAGCTTCATGCTTCATTAAATATCAATAAATTGTATCCTCAAAAAACCTTTTCAGTAAAAATACGATTGTGTCTTCAAGTGATAATCTTGTTAATGGATGTATATATTGCAAGCATGTCTATCAGGAATGACAAAAAACTCTGAATTGCCATGGCTGCAGTACCCTGAAGAAACATGCAAATTTTATTCTATGGTTTAAAACACATGCCTCATCCACACTTATTTTCTTACAGTAGGAGAAAAAAATCTTTTTTAACTTTCCAAAAATGATGCTTCTTTTAAGTTTCTATTTTTATTTCATCAAGAATGCCTACTTAGGTTTCATAAGCTCCTTTTATCCATTACATCAATTCCAAGCTCTCTTTATTGGAAAGACAAGCTTTCAGCAACTTCTCATAGCATGAAAGAGAAGTTTTCAGGAAACATGTGTTCTTCACTTCCCTGATACATGCATCCAGAGAGGCTAAGGATCATGATTACTGGGCTTATCCTGTCAGGTATTAAGTCAACTCTATCAGTGAATGATATGGGCTGTTCACTGAATGCCAGGAGCAGGTGGGTCAATTGAGGAGAGTCTGGATGAGGAAAGAGGAGCTTCATCTACGTAAGCAGATGGTCCAGTTCACACATCTTCTCTGTGAAGACATTCTCAACCTCCTCAGACACGAAAGTTATCACTCTTTTCCTTACTTTTCTATCAGTTCAGTTCAGTTAAGTCGCTCAGTCATGTCCGACTCTTTGTGACGCCATGAACTGCAGCACGCCAGGCTTCCCTGTCCATCACCAACTCCCAAAGCCTACTTAAACTCATGTCCATCACATCAGTGATGCCATCCAACCTTCTCATCCTCTGTCATCCCCTTTTCCTCCCACCTTCAATCTTTTCCAGCATCAGGGTCTTTTCCAATGAGTTGGTTCTTTGCATCAGGTGGCCAAAGTATTGGAGTTTCAGCTTCAGCATCAGTCCTTCCAATGAATTTCTATAGCTCTTTGTTAACGCTTCCATTATGGATCGTATTATAATCTATTATAGTTATCCATTCATTCACTCATCCACTCATTCAACAAAATGGTAAATGAGACGTGTAAGATCTGCTTTTTCATAAAGTGTGCATTTTCATGGTAAGGAGATACACAATGAAACAAACGGATAAATGGACAAGATAATTTCAAACAAGGGTAAGTACCATGAAAACAGAAAACAAATAGATGGGCTTAAGCGTGAGCAGTGGTGAGAGGGTGTTACTTTGGACTGAGTAGCAGGAAGGCCCGTGAAAGAGATGGCTCATAAGCTGAGACACAAATGGTGAAACTAGCCATGCAACAA
Organism: Budorcas taxicolor; assembly: GCF_023091745.1. NCBI lineage: Eukaryota > Metazoa > Chordata > Mammalia > Artiodactyla > Bovidae > Budorcas > Budorcas taxicolor. The sequence goes on along the minus strand of NC_068917.1, from coordinate 43,395,411 downwards.
CCTGGGCAAAGTCCTAAGCAGAGGAAGCTGCCCAGTACAAAGACCTAAAGGCTGATCCAGCTTAGCATGCTGGAGAAAGGAAAAGAAAATCAGGCTGACTGAAATGTACTCAGCCAAAGGGGAGCATGGTACCACAAGAAGATGGAGATGACTTAATCTTTTGACTTAAGACTTCAGCTCCTAGAAGAGAAGGCCTGTGTCTCACATGAGTTGGCAGTTCTAGTCCTTAGTCTCATATATGACATATGATCTGCAAATCTGTGTTGAATTAATAAAGTAAATGAACCATTTCTCAAGGTCATAAGTGAAATACTGAGGAATTTTTTCTCTTGCTTTGTATAATTTATGGATGATCATGATCTATCTATGCAAAGATAACATATCATGGACTCAATGCTGGAGAAGGTTCTTTTAGTCACTTTTCCATCAGTAACGATGAATCTGTGCTTGGAAATCGATGATGGTTCTTGTGACCAAGAATGACATATGTTCAGGAGAGGAGAACCAGGAGTTAAAAGGCAAACCAATAAAGTTTCAATAAGTAGCTTAGAAAAGCTCAGACTCATGCCCTGAGATTGCTTATTTATTGATATTTAGTACTTAAATTCAGCCAATAATGAAAAACCAAGAATTAACATTAATATTAATGTCATCACTGTTATCATCATCATTGTCATCACCTTGAACATGAAATAATATAAATGAACCTTTCCAGTGGACTCTATTATCAGGATGGAGGAAGAAAAAGAGGAAAAGGAGACAGCTTACTAGAAATACTTTCACTTCTACTCTACGAAACATTTTCAGTCCTTTCAAAATAGGTTTATTTTGCCCCCTTGGTTTCTTTCTCGTATTAGGCATGGTAGATGGGAGATCATTTTTGAATAACGGATGAATGAACACCCGGTTTCACTTCTTCAGAATAAGCCCCAGTAGTGATAAGGAAATAATGAGGTTGGCATTGACAAGCTTTGAGACCACCACAAATGCAGAAAGCCAAGTGTTACCACACTGGATATGTGTGGGAAATGCAAACTTGCAGAATTTATGCACACCAGTAAAAATTCCAAAGGGGCCTGATGCCAGGAAAATGCCGTATTTTGTCAGAAAGTACATCTCTCACACAGAAGCAGGCCTGGCATAACTTGAAGCAACGTTAAAAACAAAGTAAAGTGGCATGTGATACCAGCCTCACTGCCTGATGACAGAATTCGCGAGCTGTCTTCACTCCGAGCTTTTCAGAAACAAACTGAGTCCACACAGCCCCAGCCTACTTGAGTTTTGTCTTATTTTCATGCTGTTCTCTGCAAAGTCCTTGCCTTTTAGGTAACTAAGATTTATTTTTCTCATTACAACTTTAAGATTCTCAAGTTACAACTGATAATTTGATCCTAAGGAATTCTGTACTTTCCAATCTATTCTACAGCCAAGTTAGTGTTTCAGAAATGCTAACCATTTTCACCTCTGGAAGCATGTAGGTGACTTCAAAAAAATACTCAAATCAACTGACAAACCATGTAACAGCACTTCTCTTAATATTCATTGAGTGACCAACATTCAGAATTTCATTGGTAATCATTGCAGTTTATAGTACACTGATTTTACAAAAGTCAAATTTTAAAAAATGTTAACCTATTAAAAATCCAATTTTTGTCAAGTGATTTGTCATTTCCACAACACCTGTTCTGAGCCTGGACAATAAGAGTAAAAAGAGCTTTTATTTACCTTGGGCAAAGGAGCCATGATGGCAACAAGCAGCATCCAAATCTCCCCTTTGCGGATGCATTGTATTTTCTCTCCCCTCTTAGTTAGCATCTATTTGTTTCTCTTCCTCTCATCCAGCCTTGATTATTAGTAGTACCAGGTACCTTGCTTGCTGCAATAGTTTTTGAGGGCTGCCGTAACAAATGTACCACAAACTGAGTGGCTTTAAATAACAGAAATTTATTCTCTCAAAGCTCTGGAAACTAAAAGTCCTAAATCCAGCTGTTGTGGGGTCATGCTGTCTCTGAAGGCTCCAGTGGAAGACCTTTCCTCTTCTTAGCTTCTGGCAGTGGCCAGTAGCCAAGCCTCGACAGCTCCTTGCTTTGGAGGCACACCACCCCACTCTCCCCTTTGGTCGCCATGTGCTGTTCCTCCTGAGTGCCTTCTGTCTTCATGCGGCGTTCTCATCTTGGTATCCACGTCCAAATCTCCCTTTGTAAATTAAGATCCGGTTATTGGATTAGGCCCCACCCTGCTCCAGCATGAAACCATCTTTTAACTTGATTACAACTACAAAACCCTATTTCCAAATGAAGTCAGCACATTTTGAGATTCTGGGTAGGCATGAATTTGAGGGGGCACTATACAACTCAGTATGACTGCCAAGAGACATCCTTTCAAGGAGCCTGAAGAACACTGCTATCTGAAGAATATTTGCAGACGAAATAACTGCCCATGGAAGAAGAGGGAAAGGAAAGTGACAAAATTCACACACAAAAGAGTCTAACCTGGTGATTCTAGATCTAAATTATTCTCACCCATGAGGTCAATCACGAACAGATTCATCATGCAAAAACACCTACACAGCTACTGACTCAGAAAAAAAATAACTCTTTTGGCCAAATGAACTTCTCTGGAATCAGGTCCCTAAGTGGAGCAACTTCCACTCAACTCTCAGACTATCAGAGGGCAGACACACTAAAACCATAATCACAGAAAACTAGTCAATCTGATCACATGGACCACAGCCTTGTCTAACTCAGTGAAACTAAGCCATGCCATGTGGGGTCACCCAAGAGGGGTGGGTCATGGTAGAGAGGTCTGAGAGAATGTGGTCCACTGGGGACCACAAGGAAAGGGAATGGCAAACCACTTCAGTATTCTGCCTTGAGAACCCCATGAACAGTATGAAAAGGCAAAATGATAGGATACTGAAAGGGGAACTCCCCAGGTAGGTAGGTGCCCAATATGCTACTGGAGATCAGTGGAGAAATAACTCCAGAAAGAATGAAGGGATGGAACAAAAGCAAAAACAATACCCAGTTGTGGATGTGACTGGTGATAGAAGCAAGGTCCGATGCTGCAAAGAGCAATATTGCATACGAACCTGGAATGTCAGGTCCATGAATCAAGGAAAATTGGAAGTGGTCAAATAGGAAAAGGCAAGAGTGAATGTTGACATTCTAGGAATCAATGAATTTAAATGGACTGGAATGGGTGAATTTAACTCAGATGACCATTATATCTACTACTGTGGGCAGGAATCCCTTAGAAGAAATGAAGTAGCCACCACGGTCAACAAAAGAGTCCGAAATGCAGTACTTGGATGCAATCTCAAAAACAACAGAATGATCTCTGTTCATTTCCAAGGCAAACCATTCAACATCACAGTAATCCAAGCCTATACCCCAACCAGTAACGCTGAAGAAGCTGAAGTTGAATGGTTCTATGAAGACCTCCATGACCTTTTAGAACTAACACCCAAAAAAGATGTTCTTTTCATTATAGGGGACTGGAATGCAAAAGTAGGAAGTCAAGAAACACCTGGGGTAACAGGCAAATTTGGCCTTGGAATACGGAATGAAGCAGGGCAAAGGCTAATGGTGTTTTGCCAAGAGAATGCACTGGTCATAGCAAACACCCTCTTCCAACAACACAAGAGAAGACTCTACACATGGACATCACCAGACAGTCAATACCGAAATCAGATCTAGTAATACACGAGGACAAATAGGAGAAATACCAGCAATGCCTGGGCATCATCACCTCCAACAGAAGAAAAAAAAAAAAAACCTGAAGTTCCTAGAGATTAAGCAATCATCCCCAAGTCATATAGGAGAGTCACACAAATTTACCTGAATCCAAAGCTGATACCTCATTCTTTATGTCTGAATGGGTGTATGTGAGCACACGCACACACACACACATACTTTAAAAATGATCATTTCATTTACTCTGTTCCTAGAACACATCATCTTCTTAATCTTCAAAATATTACAACTGGAAAACACCTCTGCTATCATCTAATACAACAATTTCATTTTATAGATGAACACACTGAAGAACAGAAATGATAGTTGAATGACTGGTTCACTGGGAAAAACTAGTGACCAAACTGGGAATAGAGCCTCAGAGGCTAACTGGTTGCAAGTACTCCCTCATTCAAGGATACAATAATACAGTGATTTCCTGAAGCTTCACAATAATCAACTCCAACCTTATTTTGTAATTTACTTTATGCCAGGCCAGTTGCCATGTTTTTCTCTAAACATGAAATGGGCAAAGGGTCTGTATTCTGGTTTTAGTTTCCCTGATTGTGTGAGTGCACATTTAACTTTCTTCTTCAGATGATGGTGGGTCATTTAGTGTCCTGAAAAGCCAACAGTGTTATTACAACTTGACTCTGACAAATGCTTGCTCTTTGTCTCTCATCTTATCTCTTTGGGTCTCAGGAAGGCAAACCCTGGGAAAATTATACAAAAAGCGCTAAATATTTGAAACCAGCATTGTCCTCACTTGAGCATGCTTATAGCATTTCTCTTGAGTTTTATTCTTTCATTAGCCCACAGCTTGCTAATTAATTGGAATTTTCCAGGGCTTTTGTTGTTGTGACAAGGTTGAACAATGCAAAATCTCATTCCTTCTTGTTAAAGAGGTCCATCCACCCTCCAAAGAGTAGCACAAAGATGGCTGGGATAAGAGGGAGGATTAAGTCAACTTTGAAAGGATCAGACTTCGTTAGTTCCTGGGTCCCCTTCCCATCTCCACAGATGCCTTCATCTTCACCAAAACTGTTTTATGGAAAGTAATATCTTTTTTTTTTTTTTGGAAAGTAATATCTTAACCATGGTTTTTATCCAAAGAAGAGGCTGCTTAGAGGGCATTATGTAGAATCTAAAATTAGACAGCAAAGAACATCCTATAAGCATAGAATAAATAATATTGGGAGGCAAAAAATACTGTACTAGGTGAGAGGGCTATTTAAGGACAAAAATTCATGGATCAGGGAAGGAAGAAGTAAAACCTAGATGAACACTCCCAAGCAAGGCAAAAATTAGACTTAAAAGAAACAGAGATGCTTAATCTTGACAATAAATAGTGCCACTTAAACCAAAGAAAGCAGAGGAGCTGGAGACTAGAAGTAGGGAAGGGAAGTGATGAAAGATTAATTCTTCATTTTTCTCCTGGTTTCCCTTTCAAGATATGATGGTATGGTATTATGCTGTAGTTTGATACACTGGGCTACTGAAACTTGTGGATATCTTCCTGGGCTGTGTCTTATCCACACTGTGAGAGGCTCTACAGCAATTCTGCTTTTGATGCTCCGTGGAGACAGGATAAGAAAGGCTGAAGGGGTCCTCAGACATGGTGAGGAAGCCATTTCCAACATAGTCCCTGTAGAGTTCCTTTTCATATAAACATCTACTTGAATGTCCAAAGCAAAAAAAAAAAAAAAAAATCATTCATTTTTTAAAACTGCATTCATTTCCACAGAGAAAAAAGTTTTCTAATTTATTTGTTTATAGGTAAACACAAAAAATATTTTCTAATATCCAGACCTACACATTATGACATGGAACTACACTTTCACTGCTGCAGAACCTGGGAGACTTTCAAAATATCTCCCCCTCCAGGCTGATGCCTGACAGGCAATCACTCCAGTCACCTAAGATGCCACACAGTTTTGAACAAGTTGAGTATGAGGTGTCTGTGTAGAAATTCAGATAGAACTACAAAGGCAATTGGAAGGGAGAGCCTGGAAACAGAGCTAGAATCAAGTTCTGGGGGTATCAATAAGTATAGAGTCTTCAATGCACGTAAGATTGTTCGAGAATCACATATATAGGGAATGGAAAATTGGGAAAAGGGTAGAATTCTGAGGATCTCCAATGTTTAGGGTACAGGCAAAAAGGAATCTGCAATGAGAAGAGAAAGTGTCTCTGGGGTCGGGGATGGTGTGAGCAGGAGGGACCAGGGTGGGAAGCCATAATATTTGAAGACATAGACTCTGGAGCGAAACCACTTGGCTTCATATCTGGGAACAACTACTTACAGGACTTGGAACGCCAAATAAAATATGGAATTTCTACATATTTCCATTTCCCCCTCTGGAAAATGGGGAAAACAGTAACACATCATATAGTTCTCAAAGTACTTGAGACAGTGTCTTGCTCATATTAAGCATTCAAAAAGTTGATTACCCATGATTAATATGTTTATAGGAATAGATACAGAAGGTTATGGGTGACTAGGAGCATCTCAGATCCTTTTCTAGAACTACTCTGCATACACCGAAGAGCAGAAAAGAAAGCCTTGGCCCAGAAGACAGAGGGCAGAACGCCATAAGGCAAAGAGAGAACAATGTATAAGGAAGATGGGGCTCGAGAAAATCTTTACCAAAAAAAAGGAGGATCATGATGTTTGCTTGCCTAAGAGGTGATGTGGCGAATAAACCATAAAAATAACCATTCTTACAACAATGGCAAATGAAAGAGAGCTGCACTGGAGATGTGAGGTCAAGATCTGACTGATTGCTATGGCACAACCAATGGCACATTTTAGGAAAAGTTCCTTCACCTTCCTGAACTTCAGTCTCATACAAAAATAGCCAATGAATTCCTCTTCCAGTTCGAACCATTTATGATTTGGGGTATTCTATAAGTTAGCCTTAGGGATTCAGTGGCTACAAGTGAAAGCAATAATACTGGTGAAGACATTAGGTATCAAAGGAAGCAGAAAACACAAAAGTTACCTGAAGTTTAGACATCCATCTGCCTGAAGTAGAGACAGCCATATCTTCCCTTCTTTTTCTCCCTTCATCTGCCCCAAAACCAGAGATAAGAGGAAAGAAAGGATAGAATCAACCGAATCAAGGCTGAAACCAAGTATAATTCCTGTTCATCAGCAACTCCAACAAAGCTTTTAGGGTAGGGCCAGAAGGTGGATATAAGAAAAACAAAAATGCAGGTAACCTAGATAGTATATTCAAAAGCAGAGACATTACTTTGCCGACTAAGGTCCGTCTAGTCAAGGCTATGGTTTTTCCTGTGGTCATGTATGGATGTGAGAGTTGGACTGTGAAGAAGGCTGAGCACTGAAGAATTGATGCTTTTGAACTGTGGTGTTGGAGAAGACTCTTGAGAGTCCCTTGGACTGCAAGGAGATCCAACCAGTCCATTCTGAAGGAGATCAGCCCTGGGATTTCTTTGGAAGGAATGATGCTAAAGCTGAAACTCCAGTACTTTGGCCACCTCATGCCAAGAGTTGACTCATTGGAAAAGACTTTGACGCTGGGAGGGATTGGGGGCAGGAGAAGAAGGGGACGACAGAGGATGAGATGGCTGCATAGTATCACTGACTCGATGGACACGAGTCTGAGTGAACTCCGGTAGTTGGTGATGGACAGGGAGGCCTGGCGTGCTGCGATTCATGGGGTCGCAAAGAGTCAGACACGACTGAGCGACTGAACTGAACTGAACGTTGATTTAGGTAGAAAATCAGAAGTAAACCCACTAACATTGGATCCTAAAGGACAAAGACCATGACTAACTAATTCACAATCCTCATTGTACCACTCAATCAAATAACTCCCAAAGTGAAGTGAATCACCCAAGAGCAAATGTTAGTGACGCAAAGCTGGAACAGGAGCTCATGTTTGCTTACTCAGTTCAGTACCACAGAAGTATGCATTCCATGGAGGTATGCATCTAACTGGTATGCATCAAATTCCAAATTATAGCATTTCCTAATAAGAGGTTTTATGTGGGAGGTAATAAGAATAATTGACTATAATTGCTAAATTCTTGGGAAATCATTGGATTTCCCCATTTTCATGGGAAGCTGAGAGGACAAACAGGAAGGGAAAATAAAATACATTAAGCCTTAGCTACATGCTAGACAATTTACTAAGTAATATCTTGTACATTCTCATATATCTCATGACTCTGTGAGTCTCATAAGTTCTGAGCTCCCTGAGGAGAGTAATAGTATTTTATTCACCCATGAACTTCAGTGCTTGACAAAGTACTTGCACACAGTAGGTGCCCAATATATGCTTGCTGAATGAATAAGATATTCCTGGTGCACAAGTGAAGATCAGAGATATTATGTATTCAAGATGGTTATGTTTGCTAGTAAAAGTAGCAGCATTAGAATCTGAAGTTGAAGTTGGGATTATCTGAGCCCATAGTACATCTGGTTCCTTCCCCCACATGAACCACCTTTCATAAACTTTTGTCTAATACCAAAAAAAGCACTTATTTTGTAACAGAAGCAGTGGCTGATTTTTATCATGCATATGGCTTTTCCATCCTCTTTAAGTCCTAGGCTGTTTTCAAAGTGTGCTTTCCAGATGTGATTTTTGGTATGGTTACTCCTCTCCCTGGGTGGGGAAGATCCCCTGGAGAAGGAAATGGCAACCCACTCCAGTACTCTTGCCTGGAAAATTCCATGGACAGGGGAGCTTTGTAGGCTATAGTCCATGGGGTCGCAAAGAGTCGGACATGACTGAGTGACTTCACTTCTACTTCTACTCCTCGCCAATGGCCAAGCACTGTCAGTATTCCTAAGGATACTGATGAGAACACACTCCCAATGGCCAAGAGCAAGGAAGCACAGAGACACGGGAAGAGCATGCTAGTCCTGGGCTCCAGTGTACAGTCTGTTTCTAATGTGTAGAGATAACATAACTGGCCTGGTTAAAAGCAATCCGTCCCTCCCTGCTTGTTAGCAAAGGATTTAAATTAAAACTCAGCAAGCAAGTCAGACTAATTGTCTTTCTACTTTTTCTCTTTCTCTCCTCTCTTCCTTGCCAAAGCGTCCGACCAGATCACTGTTATAAATGACTTGCTAAAGCATATCCAAAACTGAAGGTTTTTTTTTTCTAATTGTATATATATATATAAGTCATTCCTTTCAGATATTTTTTATTTGAAGCTGTTAACTAGACTCTACTTTATTCATCCAAGAAAACCCAAAGAAATGGATAATGATTCAAAACAGACTACATTTGAACAGTTCTATACATTATACGCAAAGAAATGTTCCCACAGCAAAGTCACTAAATGACTGTCATCATGTCTGAAGAGAGGAACAAAACTGAATTGCGATAAAAGCAAGTTGTTTAAAGGATCTTTAGCTCATGTCTACACAATTAATCCGTACGTTATGTACTGAACAAAGGATCCTGATGCTCAGAGTATTAGGTAATAGAAACATTGTGAGAAATAAACATTTGTACTTTAGGAAAGATTTATGCATCCTTTTCCGATTTTATGAGCATCATAACTGTCCTCTAAGCCTCTGACCAGTGTCAAATTTTCTTCTAGTGCATATTCCTCTTTACTGTGTTGGGTCGCCCTGTGATATATTAAGCAAGAAATTCTATGGAAATAAGACGTAAGCCTTGGTCCCTAGTTAGGTCTTAGTGAAGTAAAAGTCACTCAGTCGTGTCCAACTCTTTGTGACCCCATGGACTACACAGTCCATGGAATTCTCTAGGCCAGAATATTGAAATGGGTAGCCTTTACCTTCTCCAGGGGATCTACCCAACCCAGGGATCGAACCCAGGTCTCCTGCATTGCAGGCGGATTCTTTACCAGCTGAGTCAATCTAATCACTGAAAAATCATTCTGTTTAACACAGATTCTCTAATTGGTTTATACGACCCAGATTTACTAGATTTATTTATCTGTATTTATTTAGAATTTAGAAGATGAAAATCATGGTAGCATTGTAGGAAGATATATGTTATTTAATTTATAAGTGATAAGTTATTTAAACAAGCTTACAGTATGCTGACATTTTTTTCCCTATGGGATCAAAGATCATCCCCACCATTTTCAATGAGGAAGGAGGAAGGAGGTAATTGTTCTGATTCTTGGCATTTCCAACCCCAGTTAATTGGTGGCCAAGGTTCTGCTGCTGTCAAACATCATCTACCAGTAGCTCTCTTTGTTTCAGTCTCATAAATGAGACCTCTACAGCTCGGCATACACAAGAAACACATAAAGAATAACATCAAGATTTCTACTTTGCATTCACTGACTTAAAAAAAAAAAACATCATTAGTAGCCCCAGATTCTGGAAGTTACTAAACAGCTTTGAAAGCCCTAAAAAGTTTACCAAGGCTTTCAGATAACTCCATGGTGGTCTCAGAAATGTTGTTTTAGTGTAGAGAGACAAAAAGAACATGGGAGAATGAGTTGAAAGATCTGGGTGCTCATCTCACAGCTGTCATTTATGTGTGTGACCCAGGATTTTCTTTTGCTATGACTGGGATAATTGTCAAAAATCACTGAGGTCTATATGCTAGATAACAGTATGGGTCAATATTAATTTCCAGATTTTGATAATTGTAATGCAGTTATGTAAAAGAATTTTCTTGTTTTTAGGAAGCACACATTAAAGAATTTAGGAGCAAAGGGACACCATGTCTGCAACTTACTCTAAATGGTTCAGAAAAAAAAAAATGGAATAGTGGAGCAAACGTAGTAAAAATATTTGAGAAATCTGAGTAAAGAGTATAAGGAAATTCTTTGTACTGTCCTTGCAACTTTTCTAAGTCTGAAATTATATCAAAATAAAATACAAAATAAACCATAGGTATATAATCAGCAATTGGTGAATATTCACAGAATGCTAATCTAACAGTATCTTCATATACAGGGAGAGAGAGAATGATAAGTTTCAAATGGAATCTTAACAAGTAGTAAAGGTATGAATCAGCAATGAAACAATATGAGGGCCACTCTTTTGAACGGACCAGTGGCAGCAGGAGTGCCAGGAAGACCAAGCAAGTTTGTCTGGCTAGGATGAGGGAAACTGGGCTAGTCAACAGATGAGTTTTGCAATACCACATGTGAGGATGCCACCAAGGCTTGAGGCCCGGAGTTAGAGCACCTCCCAGCCTGATAAAAAGCCTCTAACACAATATGCCATGTACAGTGTATTAAAGCCTTTGAGATAATCACCTAGGGGCATGCACACCTTGTTCTCCAAGCGCATACCCAATACAGCTTCCCCAAGATCAAGTACTAGATGCAGTCAACAGAATGCTCTGACCCCCATGTAGGAAAGTCTCATGTGGGACTAGAACATAGAGTGGAACTCCTTTCCACACTCTGCAAAGTTTTCAGAAAAATAACCACGTTCTGTCCAACATCTGTATGCGCAGGGTGTGTGTTTTACTAGTAACTACCTAAATTCATGGAAGCAGGAACATTCCAAAGACTTCCACCATAAATACTAAGTAAAAATCAGGAATCTCATAACTGAGGATCACATACAGAGTCAGGCAGGGAACACAATAGAGAGAAAAATTAATTGATCAATTAATAACTTTTAAGAAATCATATTCCTAGAACTGTGTTCATATAGATCACACAAATGAAGTCATATGAGAGTGAGCAAGCTTTTATCTAAGGATAAGATTTATCACCACCCCTGTACATGAATGCCTTTTTATTAATATCACCTATAAGTCATATTTAGCATACCAGACCTTCACTCCTGAAATGCTATGACCTTCCATCATGGAAGGGGTATTTATTACAATTCAGTTCTGCAGGGATGAACATGACAATATACATAAGTACCGTATTCACCAAAACAGGATAGAGATAAAAGAGTTATTTTTATTCACTAAAAGAGTTTCAAGAATAGCTTAAGTTAAGCCTTCAAAAATGAAATGTGTTGTACCCAAGCCTAGTAAGAAAGACTCTACAGAAGCTGCTTAGAAAGAGATTAAATTAAAATTTAACCTATTGCATTCTGTTCTTTACCTTGAAAGAAATTATAAGCTGTCTTCAGGCTTCCATTTTTAGTGTTAAAAAATGAAAGAAACAGATGGAATAAACCTCATCTGCTTAATTTGAAAATCAGATGCAGACTTCAAAATTTGCAATAAGGAAAGACTCTTGCTGTTTCATTGTTTTAGACTTTAACCATCTGAGACAAAAACTGCTCACATCATCCAGTGTGGCCTTTGATGCATTGATAAGGTATCATATAACACTAAAATTTATGACAAAAGCAGTCATATGGAAGGAATCTAAGATAGTTTGAACTCTTTCTTTTAATATAGATTAAGTTTAAAACTGGGTCAACAGTGTTTAGATGTTGTGGGTTTTCAATGAGTCTAATTCGGAACTACAGTACCACACAGAAAACAAATGCCCAAATGTCAGTTGACTGAAAGATTAAATGACTGGAGAGGGCTGGCTTCTAAGGAAAAAAATTTAAAGGGAAATCAATAGTCAAATATTGAGAAATCTCGTTCTGTTTGTATTTAAGGAAATAATGATCAAAGAGATATTTTATCCCCAAAATGAAGAGGTTTGCTAAATATTTCTTTTTTATAAGATGTTTCTTTTATATCAGGTATCTTGTATGTAAGGGTATGTAAAAACTGAAGATTAGCTCTAACTCCAAATGTTAGGATCTGAGGGAAAAAAATTTGTGAACCCAAAATGAATCACATTCAGGCTTGGAAGCAATCTGCATAAATATATATTTTCTTACTTACTTGGAAAATCTTGTATTTGCATCTGTCTTTCTTACTATCAATAAGCTTTCTTTTCTGGAGTAATGGCTCAGCTCCAACCCTTAATATATACAGATTCCTAGCTATCTCATTCCAAAGACTAAATAGGGTACTAACAAGGCTGTAGGATTATCTGGCCCACCAAGGTCATTCAGTGCCCAAACTGAATAACTGATACACCACAAGCAGTTTATCCCAGTGAAAATATGGACTTGAATGTAAACATCTAAGACTATCCCAAATCTCAATGTGACAGTATTTTCAAAGTGCTCTTTCATAGGGCTATTTAGCACTTTCTAAAATATCTCAGAATCTTCCAAGCTAGGCTTCAACAGTACGTGAACCGAGAACTTCCAGATGTACAAGCTGCATTTAGAAAAGGCAGAAGAACCAGAGATAAAATTGCCAAAATCCGTTGGCTCATAGAAAAAACAAGAGAATTCCAGAAAAACATCTACTTCTGCTTCACTTACTACACTAAAGACTTTGACTGTGTGAATCACAACAAACTGTGGAAAATTCTTCAAGAGATGGGAATACCAGACCACCTGACCCGCCTCCTGAGAAATCTGTATGCAGGTTAAGGAGCAACAGTTAGAACTGGAGATGGAACAACATTCTGGTTCCAAATTGGGAAAGAAGTACATCAAGGCTGTATATTGTCACCCTGCTTATTTAACTTATACGCAGAGTACATCATGCAAAATGCCGGGCTGGATGAAGCACAAGCTGGAATCAAGATTGCTGGGAGAAATAACAATAATCTCAGATATGCAGACAATACTACCCTTATGGCAGAAAGCAAAGAGGAACTAAAAAGCCTCTTGCTGAAGATGAAAGAGGAGAGTGAAAAAGTTGGCTTAAAACTCAACATTCAAAAAACTAAGATCATAGCATCTAGTCCCATCACTTTATGGCAAATAGATGAGGAAACAATAGAAACAGTGAGAGACTTTATTTTGGGGGGCTCTAAAATCACTGCAGAGGGTGACTATAGCCATGAAATTAAAAGACACTTGCTCCTTGGAAGAAAAGTGATGAGAAACCTAGATAGCATATTAAAAAGCAGAGACATTACTTTACCGACAAAGGTCCATGTAGTTGAAGCTATGGTTTTTCCAGTCAGGTGGTAAAGAAGGCTGAGCGCCAAAGAATTGATGCTTTTGAACTGTGGTGTTGGAGAAGACTCTTGAGAGTCCCCTGGACAGCAAGGAGATTAAACCAGTCAATCCTAAAGGAAATCAACCCTGAATATTCATTGGAGGGACTGATGCTGAAACTGAATACTTTGCATCGGGCCACCTGATGCGAAGAGTCAACTCACTGGAAAAGACCCTCATGCTGGGAAAGATAGAAGGCAGGAGCAGAAGGGGAGATGACAGAGGATAAGATGGTTGGAATGCATCACTGACTCAATAGATATGAGTTTGAGTAAGCTCCAGGAGATAGTGAAGGACTGGGAAGCCTGGTATGCTTCAGTCCATGGGATCACAAAGAGTTAGACACAACTGAGTGACTGAACAACAACAAAATATCAACTATAGATAGTGTTACCTAGGTTTGCATTTTGGTAGCAAACCTGATATAAAAGTGTTTGGAAAGAATGAATGAATATTGAATGAAGGTATATCATCTGAGATGGTACAAAGGGCTTTGAATATGCTCTCAACAGGTAAGGGTAATAAGACAAAAATCACAAGAAAATCACTAGGAAAAAAGCTCAGGCTAGGCAATACTTATCCCCTCTCTCTGTTAGAATGATTGCAAGCTCTTAGCAAGCAGGGCTGTCTTCATCAGAGGAAATGCTCAAAAATGCCCTCCAAGATTAGACAGATGCTCCATGCGAAGAGGTCAAGGTCTGCTTGTTATCATGTAGGAAAGTAGGCAGAATGCTTGGTTGCTCTTTAAACTTTCTAAAAGAAGTAGAAATCTGAATTTTATGGGAAATCCTCTCATTTCTAACTGTTATCTCTGTATTTTTTTAACATTATGTGGACTTAACAAAACCACTGGGGGCCACATTCTGCCTGGAGTATCCTTCAGTAATATCCCATCTAAATTTTTCTACATGTCAGTAAGAACTCACTGCTTATTTTTTCCTTCCAGTCTGGCAAAGGATGGGAGGTGGGGAAGCATACCAATATCACTGAAGAAATAAACCAAAAAAGAAGTACAACTGGGAAAACCAAGTTTGGTTTTAAGTTGCAAAACTCCAGTAAAGGCTCATACAATATTAAGTCCTTAATGCCTTTAATCTCAGTGCTGGGCTGTGTCTTATGCAGTGCTTAGTCACCCAGTCGTGTCTGACTCTTTGCGACCCCATGGACTGTAGCCTGCCAGGCTCCTCTGTTCACAGCGATTCTCCAGGCAAGAATGCTGGAGTGCGTTGTCATGCCTTCTTCCAGGGTATCTTTCTGATCCAGGGATTGAACCCAGGTCTCCCATATTACAGTGGATCCTTTACTGTAGAGCCACCAGGGACACCCAAACTCAGTAACTATGCTCAAACTTCAGATGGCAATTTGTTTTCTCCTATTTTATCACCCACTTTCCCATCTAACCTTGCCCCTAACAGTTCCTCTTTATCATGGCATAGACATCTTCTTTTCTTTTTGCAAACAGCTTCAAATTCTCTTTGAAAAGATGTGGGGCATAAGTTAAGTTTTGAAAAAGCAGTCTTTCAGATGTTCATAATATTCTAATTTTAGGCAAATATATTACTATATTTAGGAGCAACATATTTTTAACACACAGTGAACCCTGAGGGGTGAGATTTTTCTGAAGTAAAAATTGTTACTGAAAAACTCTATATCCAGAATTTTCACTGAAAAAAACTGGAAGATTCTTATTTCAAATGATTTATGTCCTTGCTGCTGCTGCTGCTGCTAAGTCGCTTCAGTTGTGTCCGACTCTGTGCGGCCCCATAGACGGCAGCCCACCAGGCTCCTCCACCCATGGGATTTTCCAGGCGAGAGTACTGAAGTGGGGTGCCATTGCCTTCTCCTTATGTCCTTGAGCCTTTAGCAAAATAAGATATAAATTCCAGTCTGAGTACCCAGTTAAAATACACACACACACATATTCAAGCATATCCATACAGAAAAAATACAATTTTTTTAAAAACCCTTAGATTTCCACATCTCTATCTCAGTTCTAACCCCATGTTTCAATACATTTTGGCCTCTGTAGGAAATTCTATGTAAGTAGATGAGACCATGAAAACCATCTGCAGTAGGGACCTCTCTAGAGAAGAAAGAGCAATTAAAATAATTGTTTTCTCTTACAGAATAAATGTAGATACAAATAAGCAAGGATAAAGCAATAACATGTGACTTTTTTCATATTACAATAAGAAGCATTTAAGTTCTTATTATCAGCAAATTAAATAGGACTCCTGTATTACATATATTTAGATAACCTGTGAATTTCAGCTCAAAAAGATTACTTGGACATGTCAGGGGAAATATAGGTAATTTTCAATTCACTGATTTAAAGGGAAAAAAAAAAAAAAAAAAAACAAGTTCCAAAATTCCAAAGACAAAGAGCACACCAAAAAACATATAAATGCTTTCAACTTAGAATATTTAAATCAGAGTATAAGAACCACATCCTGTTCTAAAACAGTATCTCAGTGAGGGTTATGAGAGGGAAAAAAGAACTGGATTAAGCAAAAACAATTAGTATGTATATATTATAAATTATTTAACTGACATTTTTTATAAATCTACCACTAGCTTGCTTTTTATTGCATATGCTAAACAAGCAGATGCTAAGTCTGTAAACTGTGAATTAACCTCCCTTTTTAATTAATTGTTCCTTTGGAATTACTGGCTTTTAAATCCCATGCTGCAGTTGCTTTAAGAGACGTATGCCGATCTTGCATCTAGGTTCTCAGGCTATGTTCCATGAGGCAGTAAACATAAATTGAATTTTTAATTACTTAATGACTCATTTGCATTTGACATATATTGGCATCTGACTTGGTTTAACTTTAGACTCTTCCAACATGAGCCCTCACACTTGCAAGAATCCAGATCTGACCATCTTCACAGCAAATATGGCTGGTGGCATTTGCAGTAGTGAGATGACTCAGAAACAGGCCAAGGACACAAAGGAAAAGAAATAAATGACAATGCAGCAACAGTGGTGACCCTCCCTAAGCACTTGGTCTTCCGTACTCAGCTCTGCTTTCTTTTAAAGATCAAATCATCCAAACAGGAGGTTTCCTCAGGAATTACTTTAAGGCCTTTCTGGATGGTCTGTTCATATCCAAAATTCTCTTGCTAACTGAACCTTAGAATTCTTCCATGAGAACCCCATGCTTTTAGCTCCATGCCTTCTCACTAAAAGCAAATGCACCTAAGAAAAGTAGGAACAAAAGCTGTTAATACTGATATTTTTTCCCAGAATGAAGGATTTGACAGCAGTTTTCTGAAAGAGTTAAGAGGCAAATAGAGAGATTTCGGGTAATGGGTTCTAGGTGGATGGAGGCAGACTAAGGAAACTGCAAAGAAATGTCTCCTCCACAGTTTTGGAACTCATTCTGTGCTAGGTGCCTTCTCCTGGTCAAAAATACAGAATAAAAAGCTGGACCTCCAGCTACTGAAGACAAAGGACTGCAATTTTTATATATCCTCTAAGACACACATGCTAACAAAGTTCTTAGTCATGTCAGTCCACAGGTCCTGAAAAACAGAAACTGCCATTTGCTGTTCTCTTGGAGTTGTCAGAATGATATACCCATCTAGGACTATCCTGATTCTCAGGATTATATCTATCCAAGTCCTCAAATTATTGGATAAGGAATAACCTTTCAAAGCACAAGTACTTTTCCCTTCCCATAACTCCCATAATAAAGGACAGAGGCCTGGAATAAATAAAGCAATGGACTAAACACAGACTGAAGGTTTCTTCCACTTCGGTGCTGCATACTATGCTAGGCATAGTACCTGCCTTCTCTTGTTTTAACAACACCATAAAAAAGGTATTCTCACTTGACAAATGAAAAACCTGAGGCTCAGAGAGTTTCCAAATTCAGTCAAAGTCACATAGATGGGAAGTGATATAGCCAGAAATGACATCCAGGGCTGCTCATTTTTGTGAGCTAGAAGAAGTTGTGTTTAAGTTGCTAAATCCTAATTGAACCCCCACACTGCCATTATATTTTCCCAAACATACACCCAGAATTCCTTGATGCTAAAAAGACTCAGGGAGTAATTGCTGCCAGCAGAGAACTATGAGTGTGCCAAATGACAAATGACACATGAAAATCTCTTCTGTTCACAAAACCAAAACAACATAGTGGAAGGTAGGCTCTAGCCTTTTCCTCACTCCTGGTTTCTATCAGAAAATAACCCCAAACCAAGATTTTGGTGGCACTTTCAGTGGAATTTGCAGGAAGAGAAAAAACTAATTTCTTCTCCTCTTACAAAAGTAACACATGCACATTGTGGAAAACTGGAAAAATATTTCAAAAGCCAAAAAATAAATGAGCAATCATTCATAATCTCACTGCCCAGAGATAATCATAGCATTGTAGGCTATTTCTCCTTAATCTTTTCTCTGTATCTATTCATATTTTGAAATCATTACAGTTTATAGTTTATATGAAGTTCTATTCACTTAACTGTATGTATTCTAAAATTATTTTAACACTTCTCAAGAAACAACTTGTAAACTTAGTTTTAATATTTCACCATACAGACATTAACAGTTAGCTTAACTGTTTCTTTACTATTGTGCATTTCACAATTAAAAACTGAAAAATGTTTCAAAAAACATTTCTACCCACATTTCTTCTACTATAGTTCAAATTATCTTGTTAGCATCAATTTCTAAAAGTGAGTTGTTGGGCTATATGGGGGACAAGAGTCAGTACCTTTAATCCCCATATAGCCAGTCAGAATGTACACATGGATCAGTCAAAAGGGATGTGGTTTATGAACATCTGCTGGGCTGCAACAGTGCTTACGAGTGAAAATGTGAATGCATCTTAAATATTTCTCAAGCTCTCTATGTAAATATGCCTCCCCTTGAATTTATACCCCCAAACCATGAACTGAGAACTGCAATTTCAACGTATTCTGGTTATCCACTATTATCATATTTGACAATTTGATTGATAAAGGAAAAAAAAAGAGAAACATTGCTTTAATCTATATTCCCAAATTCAGTGAGGTTGAGCATTTTCTAAAAAATGCTCTTTATGAGTGGTCTTTTCAGGCCTCTGTCTACTAGTTGGCAGTTCATGCTCTTGGCTTCCTTTTCATAAGGTATAGCAATATAACAAAACAAGAGGTCCACAGACCAGAAGACATATTCTAGACCTAGACATTGCCATTATCTAGGTGGAACACTTAGGACTAATCACTTCACACAGATCAAAAGCTTTCAAATTCTGGTTAACATGGCCAAGAGAATTTAACACAGAGCCTATTGTATAGAACAAACAAAAATGAAGATTCTGGGGTTGAAGCAAGGGACCTTACCTTCTTACACATGGGCCCCTCATAGCTTCTGAGACACCCAGAGGAACCCTAGGGCTCTGAAGAATAAAACAAAATACTATTGAGCAGATTGATTTCTAAGATCTCTTTGAGCTTCTATGAAACCAATCATTCCCAGGGTACAAAAGAAAGCTTTAAAAAACACAGTAAGATTTGGTGAGCTCAGGAAGCCAGCATCCCAGAGGCCTAGTAAGAAATTTTCATGTGGTAAGTATTCCTGGTGAATCTGAGAGGTTATTTTTTTCTTTCTCCCTGAAAATGCAGTTGGTACAGAGAAAAAAAAGCAATACTGAATAAACTATATAACAGGAAAAGAGGAGTATTCCAAATGCTGAATGTTTCCAGCAGATGTATCAGCCATTCTTCAGAATTCACTAATTCCCATCACAGCTTGAGTCCTGGATGAGACAAATCAATGTGAAATATTTCTTCCTCGATTCTTCCAGCTGAAACTGAGAGTCAAACAACGTTGATTATCTCTACCTTCAGGGAAATATAGTGATTTATGGCGCAAAGCTGGCAATCACTGCATCCTTTCTCAAAGCTTCACATTTCAGTGCATCTTTTCATGGGATTTTCTTATTCTTAAAGATACATTCTTATTTCCAAGTGAACTAGAATGACTGTGGTCATTTGTGTAATTAAAGAAGGGTAGGTGGACTGGACACTCAGGGGTCCTGAGAAAGATACCCCTACCCATAAAATTCTAGTCCTCATGACTGACTTCGCCACAGTGCCAGAGTACCTATTCACTCTTCTAAGTCATTTTTCTAAAAGATATCCTACGAAAAGAAGAAAAAAAATGGTGGCATAGAAGATAACAGGAATCATTAACACTAAGAAAAAGTCTTTAGGTTGAGTAGAGACCAGAATCTTAAGGCAAAGAGACAGGAAAAGGAAGAACTGGGGATCAGAGTGGAGATACAGAAAATCTGAAGCTAGGAACATCCAGTGTCAAGACTGCTTAAAACAAAGAAAAGCTATTGAGTGTTGTTGAATTTTACCTATTACATAGTTTTGCCTAAGGCCTGTCCTGCATATATCTTGCTGCTGCTGCTGTTGCTGCTGCTGCTGCTGCTAAGTCGCTTCAGTCTTGTCCGACTCTGTGAGACCCCATAGACGGCAGCCCACCAGGCTCTCCCGTCCCTGGGATTCTCCAGGCAAGAGTACTGGAGTGGGTTGCCATTTCCTTCTTCAGTGCATGAAAGTGAAAAGTGAAAGTGAAGTCACTCAGTCGTGTCAGACTCTTCGCGACCCCATGGACTACAGCCTACCAGGCTCCTCCATCCATGGTATTTTCCAGGCAAGAGTACTGGAGTGGGTTGCCATTGCCTTCTCTGACATATACCTTAGGTATTCCAAATGTGTAAGTGCATATAGTTCATTTTAAACAAATCACAGTTTAACCATGATAAAATTAGGAAAATAATAATCTATATTTCCTAAAGAAATTCACATGGCCTGATATACCATTTTCTAGTGTATAGAATTATTCTTGACATATATCAATTTACAGGAAATCATTCACCAAAGACAATTTACCATTATCTAACCCTTATCAATTATCCATTAATAATATCAAAAGTCACTAAGAAAAGAAACAAACATCTTTGAGGGTATATAACATAAACAAACACCAGTTATTTAAACAAACAAGATTGAGGATGAGGTTTTACTATCTGAGTTTTTATTTTACAGTTTCTACCAACTTAAAAATAGATGTTTAAAGATAATATGAATTATTTAGGGCTGTAATTACCATGCTTTCTGTTATACAACTTGGCAAACAGCCATTCTGCAATCACAAAAAGTCACACTTAAGTCTGAGTTATGGATGGTGCAATAATTCACACCTTGGACATTGTTTCACCTCAGTATCTTACTGCTTCATTAAAGATGTTTATATTTGGATAGTTTGCAAATGTTCAGTATGAAGGACAGAATCTAAATGTGTGAACCAGACAAGAGAAATTTCATGGCAATTTGAAAGCACTGGACTATTAATAATGAGCAACCCAGAAAGTTACTCTTCCTTCCACTGTCTAGAAGTCAGCCCTAGAGACATGCATATATTTTCTTTAAAATTGTGAAGACACTACTTAAAACAACTTGTCATCAAATTATAAAATATGTGCAAGCAGTCCCAAACTTTCAAAGGTGTTCTACCCTAAAATTCCCTTAGCTATACGGCCCTGTTTATCTGGGATAGTCCTGGGGTATTATTATTAGTGCCTCCTTCCACTCTCAAAAGTGCCGTTTGGATGACAAATTATTCGGAAATCCTACTTATTCAGTCTCTCTAGTTTTTAACCCAGGATGCAACCTCTCACAGAAAGAGAGGAAATTTAAGCCCTTTCTAAAAAACTCTGTTTAAAATTAATTTCTAGCAAAAGAAATTAACTACCTGTGTAATAGAATTTCTATAAGAACGTAGGCTTGAAATTCAAACTTGAATTCTCCATGAGCCTGTGTCATCTACTTGGACCTCCAACTACATTCCTTTTGCCACTTGACAGATGCCTGATTTAGAGATTTCTCCAGCTCCAAGTTACCAGTGATTACCTATGTCAAGGCTGAGCTGGAGAGGGTCAGTGAGGGGCAGAGATAGAGATCCTGGGGCAGTGAAAAGGATGGGGGATGCCTAGGAGAGGGTGAAGTCTGGGGAGAATTGAGGCAAAGAGTTCTGGAGCAGAGTTTCCTATCAACAGTGGCATCCCTGGTGTCCCAGTGGTAAAGAATCCGCCTGCAATGCAAGAGACGCAAGGTCAATACCTGGGTGGGGAAGATCCCTTGGAGAAGGAAACCACAACCCACTCCAGTATTCTTGCCTAGGAAATCCCACAGACAGAGAAGCCTGGCAGGCTACAGATAATGGGGTCACAGTTGGACACAACTGTGTGACTGAGCACGCAAGCACACATCACACTCTTATCAGCATGATTTCCAAAACTATTTCGGTCCTTCAGTGATAACCCCACCCTACCCAGATATCTCTACCCTGATCCCCCATATAATCACAGGAAGTAGTAAGAGACAAGGAAAGATTACGAGGTTCAGCCTCTTCCTAGCTCAGTGGGCACACTCAGGATGTTCAGCTGCTCTTGGCCTCAGTTTCCTCATCAACAATGAGGAAACCTTCATATAAAATTTTAGGGTCATTTTGGGATCAAAAGAAAACACTCTTTGTGACTTACTGCCCAGTATTGTACATAGCTGGTGCTCATCAAATGTCAGGACTATCAGTAGAAATCTTTTTCTGAAAATTTTCTTTCCAATTTTAATTAGAGGTCTTTTCTTTTCAGTTTCATCAGAGAACATGCCTACCTTCCTTACATAACTTTTTCCTACTCTCCCTTCCCTAAGGCAAGTTACTGGACTGTTATTAATTAAAAAAAAAAAAAAAGACCACAAATTCCTCGTCTCACACACAAAACTTATGGATGGCAGGAGGCAAACAGCTAGTGAACAAACTCTCAAACTTGTTTTGTTCAGCTTTACCCAAGTACAGGTACTGGGGGTGGTATCTCTTCTACTGTGTGTCTGCTACCATCTGTCTGGCTATCCAGAGTGACATGCTCTATTTTGGAGGTAGGAGGTAAAGGGAATTTCAAGTTCCCTTGGATGTTGAAGCAGGTATCTACCCCATGTAGGTAAGATGAGCTGAGCGAAGTCTCCAGGCACAGGTGAGTGTCCGTCCTGAAAGGTGACCAGATTCCTGGCAGTTACCCTCTCTGGGGATGCTTTCACCTGACAGAAATGTGAAGGGCTTTAGGCATAGCTCCTCTTCACAGAAATCATTCAGAATTGCTCCCTTAAGGATCTGTGTGTATGATTAGGCCCCATCTATTTCCTGGACACTGCGACTGACCACAGACAGTACTTACTCCATGCAGACACCCTTTTTTCCTTTATCCTCCATGATCCATGAGGCTTGCAGGCACCATCCTGAGGACCACTTCAGTCTGCCTGCACTTCCCTCTCTCTCTGAGCTCTGGTGGATGACAGCTAGGTACTCCAGCACAACTATGCTCCATGATATCTAGGTTGCTATTGTCAGGGCCTGAAGAACTGTAGTGGATATTTGTCTTTTTTATTTTGCCTATCCACCATCCAACTCTCATTCTAATATCTGGAAATTTTCCCACCAAGTACAGCCTTCTCTACCTATGGAAACAAAAGGTACCATCCGGTTTCCCAGGTAACTTTGCCATTCCCCCCACTAACAGGTGAAGTCTATGTACTCCTTGTATCTGTGCCTGGCTATGTGACTTGATCTGGCCAATGGTGCATTCACAAATATGACACAAGCAGAGGCTTGAAAAGCACTTGAGCACTGGAACTTATTGCTGCTGGGAACCCTGTGATCATTGTCCGAAGAAGTCTGGGCTACCACCCTTGACATCAAGAGGCCACATGGAAAGACAGTCTGTCCCAGTTTCTCAGCTAAGGGCCCATATAAGTGAGTGAAGAATCCTAGGTCATCAAACTCCCATGAGCTAGTCCAGACTAGGAGAACCACTCCACTAATTCACTGACTTGTGAGACATAAAAAACATGTACTGATTTAAACAACAAAGTTTTAGAGTGGTTTGTTATATTGCAATAGGTAAGTAATAAAGTATAGCTCTACAAAGATACAAATGTATCCATTATTTAAGTATATATATATATATATAGTGAGCTTTTGTCCCTTTAGGCTTATTAATATGGTTGTTCATTTTGGTCAGATTTATCAAATTGGTACCAACTAGCTATGGCACCCGACTCCAGTACTCTTGCCTGGAAAATCCCATGGGTGGAGGAGCCTGGTGGGCTGCAGTCCATGGGGTCGTGAAGAGTCGGACACAACTGAGTGACTTCACTTTCACTTTTCACTTGCATGCACTGGAGAAGGAAATGGCAACCCACTCCAGTGTTCTTGCCTGGAGAATCCCAGGGACAGGGGAGCCTGGTGGGCTGCCGTCTATGGGGTTGCACAGAGTTGGACACGACTGAAGCGACATAGCAGCAGCAGCAGCTGAATTCTGTAGACAGAGAGTTTAACTGAGCATGTAGTACTGAAGAATTTTTTGAAATGTGAGTCCCTGTAAATGGGACATGTACTCTTCACTTCAGCCACATTTTTACCACTTTATAAAGTCCATACCTCCTATAGCCATTTAAGTCACCTGCCTGGCTGTACAGACATTTTACTTCTGCCCCCAATTTTGACCATTTGCAGTAATAAGTTATGGGGAACCAGGTACAGAAAACTTGAACTTCCTCTACCTTTACGAATATTTGATTATCAATGATAGGACAAAACAGAGATATGAACTGAAAATTGGATTAAAACTGGGGGAAGTAATGAGAAGGCATAAAGACTTAGGAGCAGAACCAACATCTCAGAGACTTGGCAGTCTAGAAGAGCTCACTCTTCATCTTCCTCTTTTATGTGGGCAAGGTTTCCATGAGTCATGGTTTCCCCAGAGAAGAAATAAAAAACAAGACAATGTGTTGAATCAGTAGTCGATTCCCACACAACAAATTACTCTGAAACTTAGTAACTTAGAGCAACAATAAACATTTATCATTTTTCACACTTTGTGTGGGTCAAAAATTTGGGAGCATCTCAGCTAGGCAGTTCTGCTTTGAGGTCTCTCATGAGACTGCAGTCACATGTCACTGGGGCTGCAATTGTTGAAAGACTTACCTGAGCTGTACCTGTCTCTAGGGTGACTCACTCCATGGCTTGCAAGCTGGCACTGGCTGTTAGCAAGAGGTGACAGTTCTCCACATGAGCTTCTCCACAGGGCTGCTTCAGTGCCCTTACCACATGATGGCTTCCCTCAGAGTGAGTGAGAAGCTTCTTGGTACTTTTTTATGCCCTAGCTTTGAAAGTCACATATCTTCTGCAATATTTTATTTGTCACATAGGCCAGCACTGATTCAGTGTGGAAAGGAACAATACAGGGTATAACCACCAGAAAGATGGATCACTGGATGCTACCTTGAAAACTAGTCACCACTACTGTCTTCAAAAAGCAATAGTCTTGATGGATAGGATCAATCGGGGTGTTCAATACGTTGCCACCATCTTTTGAACACATATTATATGATACCACTCTACTGACAGAATGTGAAGAGGAACTAAAGAGCCTCTTGATGAGCTGAAAGAGGACAGTGAGAAACTTGGCTTAAAACTCAGCATTCAAAAAACAAAGATCGCAGCATCCAGTCCCATCACTTCATGGCAAATAGATGGGGGGAAAGTGGCAACAGTGGCAGATTTTACTTTCTTGGGCTCCAAAATCACTGTGGATGGTGACTGCAGGCACGAAATTAAAAGATGCTTGCTCCCTGGAAGAAAAGCCATGACAGACCTAGACAGCACAGATCACTTTGTTGACAAAGGCTCGTATAGGCAAAGCGATGGTTTCTCCAGGAGTCACATACAGACAAGAGAGTTGGGCCATAAGGAAGGCTGGGTGCCAAAGAAATGATGCTTTCGAATCCTGGTGCTAGAGAAAACTCTTGAGAGTCCCTTGGACAGCAAGGAGATCAAACCAGTCCATCCTAAAGGAAATTAGTCCTGAATATTCATTGGAAGGACTGATGCTGAAGATGAAGCTCCAATACTTAGGCCACCTGACACAAAGAGCCAACTCATGGAGAAGATCTGGATGCTGGGAAAGACTGAGGGCAGGAGGAGAAGGGGACAACACAGGATGAAATGGTTGGATGGCATCACCGACTCAACGAACACAAGTTTAACAAACTCTGGAAGACAGTGAAGGACAGGGAAGCCTGGAGTACTGCAGTTCATGGGATCACAAAGAGTGGGACATGACAGGGATAGAAGAACAATATATAAAAGCATCAATCTAAAATGCTTTACATCTATCATCTCATATGATTCTTCCAGCAACTCCTAGTTTACAAATAGGGGAAATGAATAGCAGAGATGAATGTAACTCATCAAAGGGCCACACAAGAGCTAGTTAATGGCATTTGGTCTCTCTCACTCTAAAGTCCTTTCTCAATCCCAGTGAAGAACAGTTATGTGTGACTGACAAAGACAGTGGTCAGGCTAGTGTGCTGTCTGGAAAGCATTTCCCATGGGGCAATTTGCCCTGGAGAGGCTTGGAGGGACATCTAACTATCTTTGGATTATTAAGGAACAGCCAAATGAAAGACTAGTACACAACTTCCATTTACTTCTGAGATACAAGACTGAAATCAGGTGGTATTATTAGATGTCTGGCACAAAAATTTAAATTCAACATAGAACTTTAAGGAAAAATTCAAAGAGTTTTGGGGATCAGTTCAACCAACAGAGCCCAGGGTTCTGTGAAAATAACACCAATCATATAGATCAGGAGTCTTGCAAAGAATCCACATTTCTACATCAAGGTTACCATGCCGTTCACTGGTGACTTAATAAATTTCCTAAGCAGAGATTTCATGTATTTTTTATTAACTTAATCAGCCTCATTTTCATTAACTTACTGTAGCTTCGCCACATGGTCCAGCACACTGTACCAGAGAAAACTATATGAATCTTCATTTGTTCTGACTCCTCTCCTCCAAGGTGTGTGACCTTATAAAGCCCCTCTGCCAGGTTAGAAGGCAGTTCCTTCATTTGTAAAATAAGAGCACTAATTAGATGTATTTCAAGGCTCTCTTTCAGATCCAATTATTTATTATGTTAATTTATCTTTTAAAAAAATTAAATAGTAACACTTCCTAAATCACTTTCAATTAGACTAGCTTTACATGTCAAAGCGAAGAGGAACTAAACAGCCTCTTGATGAAAGTCAAAGAAAGAGTGAAAAAGCTGTCTTAAAACTCAACATTCAAAAAACTAACATCATGGCATCCCATCCCATCCCATCACCTCATGGCAAATAAATGGGGAAACAATGGAAACAGTGACAGACTTTATCTTCTTGGGCTCCAAAATCACTGCAGATGGTGACTGAAGCCATGAAATTAAACGACACTTGCTCCTTGGAAGAAAAGCTAAGACAAACTTAGACAACATATTAAAAAGCAGAGACATTGCCAACAAAGGTGTGTATAGTCAAAGCTATGGTTTTTCCAGTAGTCATGTATGGATGTTAGAGTTGGGCCATAAAGAAAGCTGAGCACCAAAGAATTAATGCTTTTGTACTATGGTGTTGGAGAAGACTCTTGAGTGTCCCATGGACAGTAAGGTGATCAAACCAATCAATCCTAAAGGAAATCAGTCCTGAATATTCATTGGAAGACTGATGCTGAGGCTGAAACTCTAATACTTTGGCCACCTGATGTAAAGAACTGACTCACTGGAAAAGACCCTGATGATGGGAAAGATTGAGGTCAGGAGGAGAAGGGGACAACAGAGGATGAGATGATTGGATGGCATCACTGACTCGAGGGACGTGAGTTTGAACAAGCTCCGGGAGTTGGTAATGGACAAGGAAGCCTAGCGTGCTGCAGTCCATGGGGTTGCAAAGAGTCGGACACAACTGAGCCACTGAACTGAACTGATGAAGGAATACCTTCTCTTCCTGCCTTGACAGGATTCTGACAATTACTTTGGATCTTTTATAGGTTAGTTATTTACATGTGTTACTTTCCATTAGCCTTTCAGATCCTTGAGGGCAGAGAACTATAGATAATTCTAACATACTGCTTCTGTCTAGCATAGCAGGTACTTTAATTAAATTACTTAAGTTAAATTCTGTTAAATTGCAAATTAAATTCATATTACAAAAGTCAATACTTTTTATTTTTATTGGCATA
The DNA here is from genome assembly GCF_023091745.1 of Budorcas taxicolor. Taxonomy (NCBI): domain Eukaryota; kingdom Metazoa; phylum Chordata; class Mammalia; order Artiodactyla; family Bovidae; genus Budorcas; species Budorcas taxicolor. Next base: position 43,367,613 of record NC_068917.1, on the reverse strand, counting down.
GGAAATCAATGGGGAACACCGAAAATTTATTTTCTGATTTTTTTTTTTAAAGACCTAGAAAAAAATTTAACTCAGGTCATTTATACTGAAAACACCTATTAACAGGATACAATATTTACATATAATTAATTACATATTCCAAATCAAAGTATGAGTGATTACAGCCAACTCTTGATTATCTTTGGCAGTGTGAGAGGGCATGGATTAAAAGCAAATTTGTGGATAAACACTGTCTAATCTAAATCTAATCTAAATCCAACAATAGGGAGTCCTCACATTCTTATCTGAAAATATGAGATAGCACAAGGATATTGTTCAGGAGAAAACTGACAAAAGTTTATTTCATTCATAAAATGAAATACCACACAGCAACTGAATAGAATAACATGTAATAATGCAAAATAATCTTCTTTTGCTTAGCAGCTGTATTAGAAGACATCCACTCCAAAGAGAGAGACTTGTTTTTCTGTTGGGTGGATATCCTCCTTGGTGGGCATTTGAAAGTGAGGCACCACTAGCATCTAGGACTGAGACATGCAAATAGACCTGTTCTCCAATAAGTATGATCAATAATTTGCTTGCTAGATAGAAGAGGGGAGGACAAAGGAGGAGAGGGAAGGGAGGAAAGAAGAGGGGAAAAGAAAAACCTAGGTTGGCACTGCATGGAGGAAAAAATTTCCAGGGATGGGGAAGCCCCTGGTTGGAGGAGAAACCTGGAGAGACCTGGGACAGCAGACCTGTCTGTTGTGGGTATAAGTTCAGTTCAGTCACTCAGTCATGTCCAACTCTTTGTGACCCCATGGACTGCAGCACACCAGGCTTCCCTGTATATCACCAACTCCTGGAGTTGCTCAAACTCATGTCCATTGAGTCAGTGATGCCATCCAACCATCTCATCCTCTGTCATTCCCTTCTCCTCCTGCCTTCAATCTTTCCCAGCATCAGGGTCTTTTCCAGTAAGTCAGTGTTTTGCATCAGGTGGCCAAAGTATTAGAGCTTCAGCCTCAGCATCAGTCCTTCCAATGAATATTCAGGACTGATCTCCTTTAGGATGGACTGGTTTGATCTCCTTGCTGTCCAAGGGACTCTCAAGAGTCTTTTCCAACACCACAGTTCAAAAGTATCAATTCTTCAGCTCTCAGCTTTCTTTGTAGTCCAACTCTCACATTCATACATGGATGGATAGATGAATGGATGTGGATATTAACTCCCTGTAAAATCTTTGACAGAGTCTATAGTACTTACAGTGCTTTTAAGAAAATGGATTATTTGGAGGTGTGGCAGGGAACGTGGGAGGAAGTTGTACATCAATACCACATAGCACAGAAAAAAACAGAATTACATACAAAATTATTAAACATATGGGTTACATATGTTTAATCTTTTTATTGACATAAAAAGATATCCAAGGTGTACTTTTTCCAAAACAACTCTGTTTACATACCACAAAGTGTACTCATTTTAAGTGTACAAATCAATGAATTTTAGTAAATTTACAAGTTGTGTAATGATCAACATATTCTAGAACACTGCCATCATCCCAATAATATCCAAGGTGTCTATATAATTAACTCCTACTCTGACCCCCAACCCTAGTCAACCCTTAATCAACTTTCCGTCTCCACTGATTGACTTTTTGAGTATTTAATACAACTGGAATTTACAACATGTGGCCTTTTGTGTCTGACTTCTTACACGTAGAATGATGCTTTTGAGATTTATCTATGTCATAGCATGTTTCAGAATTCACTCATTTTTACCGCTGAATAATATCCCATTATATAGATATATCACATTTTGTTTATCTAGTCTCAAGTTTTTGGGTTGCTTCTATTTTTAAGCTATTATGAATAATGCTTCTGCAAGTATTCACAGGCAAGTCTGTGTGTTAACACACCATCACAGACTTTTTTGTGGGGATAGGGAGTCACTCACATAGTTAAGAATCTTCCACCTTCAGAAGAAAGTGCCCTTCTATCAAGGAGCACACTCAGCACAAGGTCTCCTGAAACAATGACAGGAATAAATCCTTCTTCCTCACTCTTCTCCTTCCCTCTTAACTTCTGAAGGGGTTCCCAGTTGGCCAGATCCAACTGGAAGCCAGAGGGCAAGAAAGGCCATTGATATGATCCAAACAAATCAATCAGCCTTCCAAAACAGAGAGCAGTGTGGGGAAGGGTGAAAAATGGATATGGAAGAGAAATCAACAAATATAATTGGCAAAGCTTTCTTTTTTAGTGATATGCAAAATAACCATACATCTTTAATGAAGAATTTAAGATTTGATGAAACAAGATATGGTCCCAATTTGTAAAAATCACTATTAATAATATATGGTCATATACACATGAAATAAAATCTGGGTATATATACTTCATCTGCGATGAAGGAGTTTAAGAGAAAATTAAGAATTTCTATAATGTTAGGATTTTTTTACAATGAATATATTCTGTTATAAAGACTTAGCTCATCATGGTTTCTGAATATCAATCCTTGCTCTAGCTCCTTAAACTTCCTTTCATTCCCACTAACTTCACTTTGTCCTTCCAAATATCTTTCCCTAACTGATGCAGAGCTGGCCTTCTGCCTTAGATTTAGAAGGCATTTTGATAAATATGTATCAAATACAGGAAAGATTTAATAAACAACTCAATTAATAATGAAAGCGACTTGAGTTTAATGATCTTATCATTGATCTCACATGTGGCTACCTGACCTCTTAATCAAGATACAAGGAAATCAAATACCACAAGAAAAACACTGATGAACTGGAGAGAAAATGATAAGAAATGGGGGGGTGGGGAAGGGAGTGAGAAACAATGATTCTAAAGCAGGAAAAAAGGCTAGGATAAAATAAAATGAATTTTTGCTGAAGGAGGTTATTAGTAAACAGTTTGAGGATTTTTTGCTTCTAAAATGTGTCTATGTATCATTTACATTTGAGTCAAAAAATGATGGACTTCCCTGACGGCCCAGTGGTTAAAAATCCACCTTCCAATGCAAGGGACATGGATTCAATCCCTGCTCAGGGAAGATTCTACAGGGCAACTAAACCTGTGCACCACAACTACTGGGTCTGAGTACCACAGCTACCAAAGCCTATATGCTCTTGAGCCCATACTCAGGAACAAGAGAATCACTGCAATGAGAAGTCTGGGCTCTGCAACTGAGAGGCCCCTCACTCATCGCAACTAGAGAAAGCCTGCACACAGCAACAAAGACCCAGCGCAATCAACAAAAAAAAAAGAACAAAATCTTTTCCCATGAGCCAAAAGAAGTTCTAATGATAAACATTTACCATAGCACATTCAGTTCAGTTCAGTTCAGTCACTCAGTTGTGTCCGACTCTTTGTGACCCCATGAACCGCAGCATGCCAGGCCTCCCTGTCCATCACCAACTCCTGGAGTTTACCCAAACTCATGTCCATTGAGTCGGTGATGCCATCCAACCATCTCATCCTCTGTCATCCCCTTCTCCTTCTGCCCTCAATCTTTCCCAGCATCAGGGTCTTTTCAAATGAGTCAGCTCTTCACATCAGGTGGCAAAAGTATTGGAATTTCAGCTTCAATATCAGTCTTTCCAATGAACACCCAGGACAGATCTCCTTTAGGATGGACTGGTTGGATTTCCTTGCAGTCCAAGGGACTCTCAAGAGTCTTTTCCAACACCATAGTTCAAAAGCATCAATTCTTCGGCACTCAGCCTTCTTCACAGTCCAACTCTCACATCCATACATGACCACTGGAAAAACCATAGCCTTGACTAGACGGACCTTTGTAGACAAAGTAATGTCTCTGCTTTTTAATATGCTGTCTACCACAGCAAAAAGAACTGTAAATGTTGAAGTGATAATGAAAAGAGTAAAATCCTGTTCTTGAAAACATTGTTTCCCATAGAATTTTTCAGAATCTCTCCCTCTACCTTTTTTTCTACACTAATCCTTTACCAACATTCAGTTTTATTTATAATATTACAAAATGTCAAGAAACATCTTCTAACATTTCTTGAGATGAAATATGAGCTTATAATATTTTAATAGAATTTAAACTATGACATCTTAGTTATTATTTTCTAACTTTTTTTAATTTCAACTCTACAATTCAGTGACATGATGCATCCAATAATCCTTTATAGAGTAGAATTAACAATTAGGCAAAATTTACAACATCATATATATGGGAAAACATATTCCAAGTGCTGAACAAACAAAGTTTTGGAACCCAATCTATTCCTTTGTTAAGAACTGTCCGTACTGATTTCAACCTATGAACTCATCAACACATTGGTTAGGGTTGTTAGCAAAGTAGCAAAATTGGTTCATTTAACTATTCCATTTCACTTATTCACTTGTCCATCCTTTCATGCATGCATGCATTCAGCAAATATTTATTGAGTACCTACTTTAGCAGGGCATTGGGCTAGGAGTGAGATAACGGGGACACAGAATAGAATAATACATGGTTCTGCCAGCGGGAAATCTGTTAGTGGAGCAAACAAAGCAACAATTGTAACATTGTGAAGAAAAAAGGAAGCAAGAAAGGAAGCAAGGAAGGGAGGAAGGAGGGAAAGGAAAAGGGAAGACATTCCAATAAGAGTTGTCAAGGCCTCAGGGAAAAAAAGAAAGTTCAGTGTGGGCAAGGAACTGCAAGGAAGTCAACATTGTGAATTGTGCAGTTGACAACTAGAATAGGCAAGATATAAGGCTGGATCTCTGATCATGAAGGAATCAACAGATTATTTCAAGGAAGGTAGACCTTATTCAGTCAAGGCTATGGTTTTTCCAGCGGTCATGTTTGGATGTGAGAGTTGGACTGTGAAGAAAGCTGAGCACTGAAGAATTGATGCTTTTGAACTGTGGTATTGGAGAAGACTCTTGAGAGTCCCTTGGATTGCAAGGAGATCCAACCAGTCCATCCTAAAGGAGATCAGTCCTGGGTGTTCATTGGAAGGACTGATGCTAAAGCTGAAACTCCAATACTTTAGCCACCTCATGCGAAGAGTTGACTCATTGGAAAAGACCCTGATGCTGGGAGGGGTTGGGGGCAGGAGGAGAAGGGGACAACAAAGGATGAGATGGCTGGATGGCATCACTGACTCGATGGACGTGGGTTTGGGTGAACTTTGGGAGTTGGTGATGGACAGGGAGGCCTGGCGTGCTGCGATTCATGGGGTTGCAAAGAGTCAGACACGACTGAGCGACTGAACTGAACTGAGACCTTATTCTGTTGTCTCATGGCAGAACTTTGATGATGGACTTCAGCCTGCAAACAAAATGTTCAAATTTATACGTTGGTTAGCTCATTCTGGTAACCCTGTAGAACTTAGGTCAGCAAACTGCAGCCTGCAAGATATTTGTATGATCTGTGTACTAAGAAGAATTTTTATATTTTTAAGGTTTTAAAAAAGCCAAAGAAAAGTATCTTGTAACACATGAAAATTATATAAAATTCAGATTTCCCCATCTATAAATAAAGTTTTATTGGAACACAGCCACAATCATCTATTTACATAGTGTCAATGACTTCTATTACAAAGCTGAGTTAAAGCAGTTGGAAAAGACCATACAACCTATAAAGCCTGTAAGTTACTCTCTGGCCCTTTACAGAGAAGTCTGCGACCCTTGGTATAGAACACAGATAAAGAAAGACCAGTTGAAAAATGACATGGGGTTGAATTAGGGTAAGCGGTAATGGGGATAAAGAAGTAGGGCAATTTCATGACCTCGAGTATCAAATAAGCAGAGCATGTGAATGAAATTAAAGGTCATGTCAGGAACAACCTCAGGTTTCTGTTTTGAACAAGTTGTGGCGGGGGGGGTGGGGGGGGGTGGTGTCCCCACCTGAGTTAGAGAATGCATGAGGGATGCTGAAAGGATGAGGTGCCCTTGAAGACATTTCTATGGAGATGTCTTGGAGGCAATTGGATATACATGAGTTAGAAATGTAAGTTGCAATAAACTCTCATCAATCTCACCTCTGAACACTATATACTAAAATCCACAAATCACTTTTCATATACCAAATATGGATTTTGTTTCCTCAAATGAAGAGTATTTTGAGTAATCATATGGTGACAATACTTACCAGCCAGATATTCAGTTGGGTAACAATGTCTCCACTCAACAATGTTTGTGTAATTTTTTGGCTACTGGGGTTTATTGTATTTGGGGTTAAGTGTTTTTATTAACCCAAAGAAAAGAGGTAGTATGAAAAAGAAAAGTCTGATACTAGTGTTAAAAAAGCCAGAAATTATTGTGTTACAAATAGTCACTGGATCTAAGTTGATGAAAGCATGACCTATTATGAAGAAAAAGCACTATATTAAAGAATATAGGTATATATTTTTGGAACTATCTTCTAATTAATGATAACATCTAAAAGGAGAAGAATGATTAGCTTATAACCATTTTTGTCAACACACATCCCAATGCCCTCTACAACATATTTCATTTTTGTGTGTGTAACCATCTGACACGTTTTTAGTAACGCACTATATCTGAGGGTAGGAGACTCCCTGCATTAACACGGGAGCAGAAGCTGAGAAGATACACAATACAAAAGTGAACAACGAAAGCAAAAGGAGCAAGAAGAAAGGACTGAATCCTGAAGAAACCAATGTTTACTGATAAGCAGAGTAAGAGGAGTGATCAACGGGAATTAAAGTAAGAAAGTCTGAGATGTGAAGAGAACCAAGAAAGCAGGGATATCATGATAGAAGAGAGCTGATACCAAGGGAGTCAAGTTCCAAGAAGGAATCTTACTACACTTCTCCAAACCTTCCTCTCTCTTTTTGTTAATAGCATCCAAATTTTGCCTTGGGAACCACTCTTTCCCCACTCCTCGTTATGTGATCTGGACTTACTGATCCCATGCATAGCTCCAAAAATGAGCCATGACTGGCTTCAGTCAATCCCCATATCAAAACCCCTGGCCATCGTTCAAAGATGGGCAGGAATTCAAGCAGAGACAATGGGATGCAAGGAGATATTTGCTGGGGCTTCTGAGGGAAAGAAAAAAACACATTTTTCTGTCTTTTTCTTGTAACATTTAATGTGAGAATGTATATCTGGAATTGCTTGCAAATACATCACTTTAGAGGGGAAAGGCTAGAGGTGAGGTATGGCACTAAAGAGCCAAAGAAAGAAACCAAAACATGGAAGGCAAAGCAAAAACATGGAGACAATCCAGGTCCTTGGTGAATCATTTAAGGCCCTGGATTAAGCCTCACCTAAGGCCAGCACTCACTTCAAGATTTTAAATTATGTGCGCCAAGAATTCTCCATTATGTTTAAGCCAGTTGGAGTTGGTTCAACAAGACAAGACAAAGAATTCTGGCTGATATAAGGGGTCACTAGTGACCTGAAGCTGGAGAAGGCAATGGCACCCCACTCCAGTACTCTTGCCTGGAAAGTCCCATGGACGGAGGAGCCTGGTGGGCTACAGTCCATGGGGTCGCACAGAGTCAGACACGACTGAGCGACTTCTCTTTCACTTTTCACTTTCATGCACTGAAGAAGGAAATGGCGACCCACTCCAGTGTTCTTGCCTGGAGAATCCCAGGGAAGGGGGAACCTGGTGGGCTGCCGTCTATGGGGTCGCACAGAGTCGGACACGACTGAAGCGACTTAGCAGCAGCAGCAGCAGCAGCAGCAGTGACCTGAAGCAAAGCAGTTTCAACGGATTGGTTGATATATTAAATGTGGTTGATTTCTCCTTAAAGAAATTTGAATGAAAGGAACAAAATTTAGGTAGCACTCAAAGAAAGATCAGGTACGGTGACAAAGAAGATTTTTAGTTTTTGTTTTGTCTTGCTTTGTTTTAAAGCTCCTTGTGTGCTTGCTTGCTTGTTTGTTTTAACATGCAGCAGCAGGAAGGATTTAGAACCAAGGAGAGATGAAGGTCTAGAAGAGAAAGTGAACTGGTACAAGATGCTTCCACTATAACATTATGAAGGCAAAGTCTATCTGCTTTCTGGTCAATAAAACTAAGAAATCTCTAACAGAACCGTCTGGAAAAAAGACCTTAAAGTATTCAAGGGGATTTGCATATTAGTTTTACTTCCTATACTTTCACTGAAGACATTATAAAAAAAATCAGTTTTTATTCTGGAAAGAAGAAATTTCAGGGAGGCCATAATGAGAGTCTTTCAAAAATTTACAAAAAGATTGACTTAAAATCTCAGGTATTTTTAAGCAGGAGCTTTAAAGAGAAAAAAATTATGTATATGAAAGTGGAAATAAGATGTCCATTTTAGAGGAATACATTGGAATATTTGGACACTTACAAATAGAGCATTATTAAACAGACAAATTAAAAAAAAAACTCACCATATTTCAATCCAAAAGACTATCATTAGTCATGCCTTAACCTTGAAAGAAGTTTATTTCCTACATATGAAAATTACTATTTCCAACAGAAAATTATGTAACGTAAAACTCAGAATGCCTACTAGTCAAAAATGCAGGCATAGCTTTATGAACTGCTTAGGAAACTTCCAAATAGACACTTTAGACATTTAAAGAAACCTCCATATTCTCTAACCTTTGAGTTCATTGAAATAACAAAATACTTTATAATCTCTCCCACAGTAAGTCACTGGGCTGGAAGAACCATGGGTCTCACACCTCAAATTCTCAGGTCTAATGAGGAGTTTGAACCATCCATAAATGAAATGATATATCTGTGAAAAATGCAGAATTGTGGTAACTGCCTGAATGAACATCTTTGATAGATATGAACTCTGGGTCAATTTACGCCAAAGCTGGGCTGTTTAACAGTCTATTGAAATTTGACCTGTCAAATCTGGGTACAATTGAGAGATTAACATACCTCTCACATTTTAATGTAGATACTTGGCATATTGCACTGGGAGGAAGCTGGGAGGGACCAAATCCTTGATACTGAAAAACAACAATTTTAACATTCTTATTTGGACATTCCTGTCCACAGAAACCAAATGTATTTTTTGTGTGGGGGGGGGGGGCAGAAGGGGCTGTAAGCTGATGAAGATGATCTGCACTTTGAAAGCTGCAGAATCTTAGACTAGAGGGCACCTAGAGAGTCATCACATTCATTCCCTACCTCCAGGTCACACTTCTCAATTTCTAATGATCTGTGAAAAATAATCAAAATTCTCTTTCTGTAAACCAGTTCCATTTTCTGATCTAACCCCGAATCCTCTCCTCCTCACACAAAGCAGCCTCTCCTGTAGCTGCCTCCCAAGTTCCCCCGCTGTAGGCAGGGGAAGTTGCCTCTCCAGCCTTACCTAAAACAGAATGCAAAAGAAACATTTGCAGAATTAGAGTATGCATTTTTCCCATTATGCCTTTTCCTCAAAATGATGTTTACAGAGTAATTTAGAGACAGGTTACAAATCTGGGATTAATGGTTATTCCTCTTTAAAGTTAATAATAGCTAATAATAATAGCTAACACACTGCTATGTACCTTACACATAGAAAGATCTTTATAGATATGTTTCATTTCATCTTCACAGCAATGCTATGACATAAGCATTCTTTTTCTAATTGTGCCTGCACAATGAGGAAGCAGCAATACAGAGCGCATAAACAGGTTGCCCAAAGCCACACAGCTCATGAGTGGAAGAGGGGGCATTCAGAGCTGGCAGACTGGCCAGGGTCCATGGCCGTAATCACTGTATTACACTGTCTCTGAGCAGGGTAGGAGACAGGGAAGCAAATGGAATGGTTTGTTAAGATTACTCTTAGGTCAGAGATTCTACAATTCTAACTTCGCTTTATCTGGCTAAAGTACTTCTACCTTAACCGTCACAAAAATATTATACCTCCTTTGAGCAAAGTTGGGGGCAATGACAGGGTGCTTAAAACAGCACAGTTAGTGTGTGTGATTTAATAACCATTCTCTACACCAATCGCAAAGTTACTTCTATTCTACTAACGTCACATTAACCTCTTCTTCTGTCAAGTGCAGGCCTAAACAGGCCTGTAGTTTTCATTTCACTTCACTCTCTGGGGAGAAACTTCTACTTGTCAAAGCAGTTCCTGCTACACATAAGTAATCTAAGAAACTAGCTGATTTCTAAAATATGGCTTCTTTATATGACTACCAAATACACATTCCTCCAAGTTAAATGACAAAAGGAGAGCTGATAATTAACATGCTTGGAAATGGGGGATGGAAAAGATTTCTATTTTAGATCTTGAGACTGCAATGGCCTTGGACAACTTCTGGTCTCCCTGCAGTTCAGCCTGACGTCAATGGAAAAGGGACTGAGTGAGAACTGCGCCTCTGAGCGGCTTCCAAAGAGTGGTCTTAAGAATATAAAATCTACTAAGTTGCTCAACATGGTGTAGCATGAGTGTTTGAAAACAAGTGTGCTATTCTGCTCCAGCTGAAGTGGGCAGGGTTAGAAAAGGCTGTTTCTACTCAGGGCCCTTTTGTGAGTGGAGATTATGCAATTTAACCATGTCCCCATGCTCTTTGTAAAGTGTGAATCAAATTTTCTGTCAGGGAATAGTATTTTCCACACCCGTGTAGAGAATAATTTGAAAACCCCAGTGGCTTGCCAGTTTTCACGAATTCTGGCTCTATACGACCAGGGAACATGTAATTTTTTGCCTGTAGCTCTACGCCAATCTCCACATGCCAGGAGATGAAGCTCTGTGGGTGGTCGCTTCCTGGTGAAACTGATATCCGTCACCTTGTATGCCCTTCAGTAGAGGTGAACCCATGGCTAGAAAGTCTCCCAGCTGTCATGACATTCCTTCCCAAAACTTAGGCTATTGGAATAGGAAAAGGGTCCCCAATTTCTCTGATGCTACACTCCCTCAGTAGAACACTGCTGAGCATGCCCATCATAAATGTACATTCGTTTTTATATAAATTATGTACCCATACTAACATCCATGCCAGGTGCATCACAAAATATATACATAAAAGTACCATTTTAAAAGAACACATGAAAAATAGATAAAATTATAGATTTTATTCCTGCACAAAAACAGATACCTATCCTCCACTTTGGAGTCCCCTGATCTAGCCCAATCTCCTCATTTTATAGATGAAGACACTCCGCTCAAAGAGGCAAAATGACTTTTACTGGGAGTCATCAGGTTCACCTAGAACCTACACATCTTGACCCTAGCTCAGTGCTTCTTGAAGTTTCTCAACATCAGTCTGTGCCACCTCTCCTAGGGACATTTGGAAGAACATAAGGTCTCTGAATTTGTCATAATGCCTGGACATGGCGGCACTCACGAGCGCAGGTCAGGGATGCTAAACATTCTACAATCCAGGGAATAGCCTTCCACACAAATACTCTAGTCCAAATGACAAGAGGGCCATACTGGGAGCAACCCTCTCAAGATGGGCTTCTTTTTCCCAAGTTTTTCAAAAATTCGTGGCAAGTCTATGTTATTCTTAATGCAGAAACCATGCTCCTGGATTCTTACATGTCACATTCATTCCATTTCACTTTTCTCTACAACCTTAATCATATTTGTCAGAGAAACTCATCATTAGAGCCCTTGTAGAATTCCTATCATTTTATGATCCTCTCTACTAGGATTTCTTAACCTTGGTACTATTGACATTTAGGGCTGGATGATTCTCTGTGTGGGGAATTGTCCTGTGCATTGCAGATGTTAAGCAGTATCCCTGAGCCCTATTCACCAGAATCCAGTAACATCCCCCCCAGTTATGCCAATCAAAATACCCTGCATACGTGCTACATCACTTCAGTCATGTCTGACTCTTTGCAACCCCATGGACCACAGCCCGCCCCGCACCTCTGTCCACGGGATTCTCCAGGCAAGAATACTGGAGGAGTTCCTCCTCCTCCAGGGGATCTTCCCAACCTCGGGATTGAACTCACATCTCCTGGAGCTCCTGCATTGTAGGCGGATTCTTTATTGCTGAGCCACCAGAGAAGCTTCAAAATATATGCAAGCATTCCCAAAACCACCCACAGTTGAGAACCACTGCTCTAGACCAAAGCTGCAAGTGAGAAAACTATGCAGGCATAAGGAGATGAGACATCCCATCACCTCATCCCTAATTTTTTCTGCTGACATCAGTCTATGGCTTGGTGTGAAGTTAGGGTACACAGTTCACAGAATGTAAGGATGATGTTCTGTTCAGCTTGGTATCTCCAGTGCTAGTACAATGCCTGGCACAGAGCAAGCACACCGTAAGTATTTACTGAATGAAAGAAGCCTTCTTCCGAACAATACATACTTTAGTTATTAACTCAAGCTTTAATAAATGAGCCTAATTCCAGTAACAGAAATCCCAAAGACCTTCTCAAGAAAACACCTATTATGACAGCTTTGAAATGAATAAAGGATCTGTGGTGTGGTTAATCATTCCGTCTTTGAACAATCCAACCAGAAAGTAACCATCAGATTATCATGCCAGTTGTTATCAGTGAAGTATGGCATCCAGTTGCCTTTCCTATTTTGTCGTGGCCTTAGTTTATCTCAACATCCCTCTGTATTATCTGGGAAAGCATTTGAATTGCCAACCTGAAAACAAGGCTTTGCAACATGCTTTGAATTAGAATAGAATTTCAAATTTGGCCTACTTAAATTCATATCTAACAAGCTATTTATGACCTCTAAGCAGGATATTTTTTTAAGAGCAAACTTGAGTAAGCTGCCCTGGGGAATTTTTTTTCTTATCTTGGGAAGCTACAATCCAGAAAACCTTAGACTTCAGTTTAAAAATAAGCAAGGCTCCCTAGAAAATGGTAAAGCCTCAAAGCATAGAACGAAATACACTTCTCCTGCTAGTCCAGGGAAGAAGGGGCTCCTACAGGCCTACACCAGGTTCAAGGTGTAGCTTCACCTGCCCTAATTCCCACAGCTCTGGTCAAGCAGTCTCTTCATGGTCTCACCAATAAGCCATGGGTCATCTCAGTTATGGGCCTTTTCTCCTGCTGGGCCCCACCTGGAATATCCCCATTTCTCTCTCCCAAGTGAACCCCAAATACTCTTACCTTCCCTTATCCAGGAAGCCAAGCCCAATACCTCCCGCTCTCTACTGGATAGTCCCCCTACTCAGAGCTGCTCCCATACTTACAATCTGCACCATACATTTACCCACTTACGTAATGCTATCGTAGAGGCCTCAGCTGTATCTTCCTCTGGATTAAATTGGTCTCCCCAACAGGACTAAATTTCCTAGGCGTCTATGAAACCCATACCCCACCAGTGCCTAGCTCAGCTGTGGCCACATGGTAAGTGCTCAATAAAAACTTGTTTACACAGCTATTCCAGATTGTTTGAATGTTCGAATCTGCACCCTGTTCTTCATGTACAATTTTCCTGGATTCCATGTGATTGTGTAAATTCACGGTCCACTGGACTCTACTCTAACAAAACCCACAAAATGAATTCTCATTGGGATGACTTTAGGCAGTGAGCTTTCCAGCAGACTTCTAAGACAGAGATTCCCTGAGGAGGTTTCATTCACATCAGTGCAGAAAGAGACCTATCAAGCTTTGCCACAATCCTGCCAATCTCTTATGCTGCAAGCAAAGAGACATTGTGTCATTTAACCGTCAGCTCATAACACAAGGTGGTGGGATAAAAGGGTATGTAGCCTTGGTTAAACTTAGCCCTTAAGAACAAAGGTCACACAAGATACATAGCTGGTAGGAATGTAAAATGGTGTGGTAACTTTGGAAAACACTTTGGAAATTTGTTAAAAAGTTAAACATCACACCGATTAAAATGATTCTATTTTTTAAAAAAGATTTTTTAATAGAAAATAACAGTTGTTGGGGAGGATGTGGAAAAATGAAAACCCTGGTACAACACTATGGAAAATAGTATTGAAATGCCTCAAAAAATTAAATACAGAAATACTATATGATCCAATAACTCCATTTCTGGGTATTTATACAAAATAGTTGAAGTCAGGGTCTCAAAGAGACATCTGTACACACATGTTCATAGCAGCACTATCCACAATAGTCAAAAGGTGGAAACAACCCAAGTATCCATCCACGGATGAATGGATAAACAAAATGAGGTAGATACATACAATGGACTATCACTCAGCCTTAAAAGTAAAGGAAGTTCTAACACATAGTACAACCTGGATGAACCTTGAGAACATTATGCAAGTGTAATTAATAAGTCAGTCACACACACAACACACACAGATACTGTATGTTTTCACTTACATGGGTACCTAGAGTAGTCAAATTCATTGAGACAGAAAGGGGAGTTGTTAATCAATGAGTATAGGGTTTTAGTTTTGCAAAATGAAACGCGTTCTGGGTATTGGTTGCATAACAGTGTGAATGTATCTAACACTCCTGAACTGTATACTTAATGGTTAATATGGTAAAGTTTATGTTCTGTGAATTTACACTCAAAAATAAATTTACCCAGCAATCTCACCCCTAGATATCTACCCATGAGAAATAAAAGCATACATCCACAGAAAGATCCATATGTGAATGTCCTTAGCAACATTATTCATAATAGTCAAAAAGTGAAAACAACCCAAATATCCAACAAGAGATAAATGGATAAATAAAATATGGTACATCCATACAATGGAATATCATTAAATATAGAAAGAATTAAATACTGATATTCACTACAAGGATGAATATTAAAAACATCTTGCTAAGAAGAAGAAGTTAGACACAAAAGACCAAATATTATATGATTCCATTTGCATGAAAGGCCCAGAAGAGACAAATCCACAGAGACGAAAAGTAGATCAATGGTTGCCTGAGACTGGGAGTAAGAACAAGGAGTAACTGTAAAATCACAGGAGTAATTTTTTTGAAACGACAAACACGTTCTAAAAGCTGGCTTATGGTCACAGTTGCACAATTCTATTAAGTCACTGGATTCCATGTTCCCAAGCATGGTGTTGAGTTGTACATGAAATTACACCTCAATTTAAAAAATTAAGCATAAAAACAAATAACAAGGATCATTGATTTGCTTTATTCATGAGCACGCTTCCATCTCTTTTCTACCCCAGTGGTTGAATTTTAGGAGTGTCTTCTAATGGGTGCCTTCATTTCAGAACCATACCTGCTACTCATCACACCTTAGAAAGGAAGATGGATCATCAAATCTGTTCATTTATTCCATAAGAAAATATTTACTGAGGCACTGTCCTGGGTACTGAGGGCAAAAAAGGCACTGTCCTGATTACTTGCAGTCCCAGGGCTGAGAGTTACAGACACAAAAGTGGGGAAAATAAGACAGTGTGATATGTTCTACAAGAGGGGAACACATAGGTGTGACGGAGCATACAGGCATCTCACCTTAATTTTCATATCAGGGGGATCCTGAAGAAACTCTGAAGTGAGGTCTGAAAAGCAAGTATGGAAACAAAGAGGAACCAGGGAAGTGGAATAGTTTTCCATGCAGAGAGAACAAACAGCGGATGCAAAGGCCTAGAGGCAAGAGAAATGAAACATTTGGAGAAGTGATGCTACTCAATCAAAGCGTGAGAGGTGAAAAGTACGAAAAGAAATTCGGGGGAAGTAAACAGGGGTCAGATCATAAACAGCCTCACAGGTACATCAAGGATTTGGGGCTTTATCCTAAGTGGGAGAGGAAGGCAACAAAGTGTTTTCAGCAAGTGAATAACATGATCAAATTTGGAGTTCGCTGGAGATAAAATGGGGAGGAATCAAAACTAGAAGCTGTAAGTTCCATTAGGAGTCTGTTATAGATTGATGGTGGGCTGGGCCTGAGAAGAGGCAGAAGCTGCCATGACAAAAATATCTGCCTGCATGGGAGGTGGCTTATGAATGGCCATGCATTCTGTCCATTCATGGGTAGGCCTTGGAATAAAGTACAAGGTCCTCCTGCAGCTCACCGCATTAAGACTTATCCTAGGCCCTTCTCCTCCAACTATTTCCTTCGACTCAAACACTCTCCTTACCCTTTGTAATTCCTACGCATTCTTGATTTCTCAGTTTAGAAGCCCTTCCTCCAAGAAGCCATCTCTGACAACCCCTGACAGCCACATTCTAGGCTAGAAGCCACTCCTATATGCTCCTTTGAAACACGTGCTAATTCTCTGTGCTGTGCTGTGCTTAGTTGCTCAGTTGTGTCCGACTCTTTATGACCCCAAGGACTGTAGCCTGACAGGCTCCTCTGCCATGGGGATTCTCCAGGCAAGAATATTGGAGTGGGCTGCCATGGCCTCCTCCAGGGGATCTTCCCAACCCAGGGATCAAAACTGGGTCTCCTGCATTGCAGGCAGATTCTTTACCATCTGAGCCGCTAGGGAAGCCACAGCATTATATCCTTCTGCAAGTGCAAATGCCAAAATATTGATCTATTTTATCACTAACTGTGTGCTATCCAGTAGAACTTTCCATGATAATGGCAATATTTTATATCTGTGCTGTCCAGGATAGTTACATGAAAGCATTTGAAATGTGGCTAGTGTGACTAAGGAACAGAACCTTTAATTTTATTTAATGATATTAATTTACATTTAGATTTACAGAGCCACATGTGGTTATCATATTGGACAGCACAGCACAACACATTATAATCCATAAACACAGGCACTGTATCTTTTCACTGCTGAAACTCCGAGTATAAAAAAGCATGGGGTAGGGATTTTCCTGGTGGTCCTGTGGTTAAGAATCTACCTTTCAACGCAGGAGACACAGGTTTGATCCCTGGTCAGAGAAATAAAATCCCTCAAGCCACAGAGCAACTAAGCCTGCACACTAAACCTACTGAGCCCAAGCACTCTAGAGCCTGCCCGACACAATTAGAGGGCCCAAGTGCCACAACTACTGAAGCCCACGTGTTCTGGAGCTCATGTACCATGACTACTGAGCTCGAGAGCCACAGCTAGTGAGTCTGTGTGCCTCAACGTTAACATCCCAAACAAGCAACGAAGATCCCACAGCAAATATCCCAATGGACCCGAATAAATAAATCAATATTTAAAAAAAAAAAAAAGCATGAGGTACATAATAGGAACTTGATAAATATACAAATAGTTATATAATGAGTAAGTAATACAGACAGGCTCAGAGTTCCATAATTTCATTCATTCATTCATTCATTCAACAAACACTTATCAAGCACCTACAATGTTCCCAATACTGTTCTAGATACCAAGGTCATAGATCAAGTACACTGCTTTTATGGCACTTGCACTTTAATGAGAAGACAGAAAAACATTAAGCAAAACAAAATGAAACAATTTCAGAGAGAGAGGTGCTATGAAAAAAATAATAAAGCAAAATAAAGAGATAGAGAATAATGGAGACAGCATGTGCTGGTTTTAAAGATACTTATTTCACTAATAGTATTTGCCAGAGCCTCTACTGCCCCAGCATTCTAGCACATATCAAACAAAACTCATGATGAAAGTTAATGGAACAAACTTTAACAGAAAGTAAGATAATTGCTCAGAAATAAATTCTGCTCTCTGATCATCTTGTCATAAAAGCTTTCAAGTAAGCATTTGTATGGATGAAGGCAGTGGCAAAATTGACCCATATTCTGTTTCAGAGCTATTAACATGTCAAATGGTTAGCCTCAGCAGGCAGAGAATTTCTGCAAACTTTGGGGGAAACATATTCCGAATTACTGTGTCACAACATGTGTCAGAACCAGCAGCCAATCAAAATCTCTACCTGCAGCATGTATCTTCGGCTTTGTAATTTTATTGAGCATCTCCCTAAGCATGAGGGACAGAAACCCACATTAAAAGAGAGAGAAAGAGAAACAACTTGAGCAGAGCATGTCACACCATCTTCTTCCTTTTGGTTTTCATTTAACTTCTGAAAGTTCTTTACCCCTGGTCATAAAATCTCCAAGAATGCTGTTGTTGTTCAGTTGCCCCGTCATGTCCAATTCTTTGTGACCCCATGGACTGCAGCACGCCAGGCCTTCCTGTCCCTCACCATCTCCTGGAGTTTGCCCAAGTTCATGTTCACTGCATCGGTGATGCCATCCAGCCATCTCATCCTCTGATGCCCTCTTCTCCTCTGCCCTCAATCTTTGCCAGCATCAGGGACTTTCCCAATGAGTTCACATCAGATGACCAAAATACTGGAGCTTCAGCTTCAGCATCAGCGCTTCAAGTGAATATTCAGGGTTGATCCCGCTTAAAATTGACTGGTTTGATCTCTTGTGTCCAAGGGACTTTTAGGAGTCTTCTCCAGCACCACAGTTTGAAGGCATCAGTTCTCTGGTGTTCTGCCTTCTTTACAGTCCAGTTCTCACAACTGTACGTGACCACTGGGAAGACCACAGCCTTGATTGTACGGACCTTTGTTGACAGAGTAAGGTCTCTGCTTTTCAACACACCGTCTAGGTTTGTCATCGCTTTTCTGCCAAGAAACAATCATCTTCTGATTTCATGGCTACAGTCACCATCTGCCATGATTTTGGAGCTCAAGAAGAGGACATACATCTGTCCCTATTTCTACCTTTTCCCCTTCTATTTGCCATGCAGTACTTGGGGTCAGATGCCATGATTTTAGTCTTTTTTTTAAATATTTAGTCTTTAGCTATATCCTTTCCTAAAACCAACATTATTTCATAATTCAGTATCTTGCATAAAATGAAACTTCCCTCAGCTACTGCAGCATCTAAACCATGGGATTACAAATCATGTAGCTGGGAAAGATGTTAGAATAGAAAGTGTACTTCATATGCTGGAAAAAAAAATGATAAGGCTGATCAACAGCATGTGACTTGTTAATCACTTACCCAAGAGGAAGCTCCCCAACAAGATCACCCGGTCTTTAAAAGTATTTTCCCAGTCTTCTCTGGTGGTCCAGTGGTTAAGAATCTGTCTGCCAATGCAGGGGACATGGGTTCGATCCCAGGTCCGGGAAAATCCCACATTCCTCAGGGCAACTAAGGCTACACACCACAACTACTGAAGCCCTCACACCCTAGAGCTATGCTCTGCAACAAAAGAAGCCACAGTAATGAGAAGCCCACACCACAGCTAAAGAGTAGCTCCCACTCACTGCAACTGGACAAAGCCCTCAGACTGCAACGAGGACCCAGCACAACCAATAATAAATATTTTCTAAAAAAGAAAATTTCCAAAAAAAAAAAGCCCTCTTCTCCTGGTTGTGAAACAGGGCAGGACAGCACTCTGTAGTTTTAAAAGCCAAGTATAAATGGTCATTAGGAAAAATAATGATGACTTTTGCTCTCATAGCACAGTCACAATGTTGGCTTACCTGGTGCACAGGTAAACCAATATTAAAATGTAGAGAAAAGAGATTAAAAATGTGACCTCATGCAAATAGAGGCAAAACTTCACTGAGATAACCTCCAGACTCCTTGTTGGAAGAGAGGATTAATATACAAGCAAATATACCTATATGCAAACCCTCCCACCTCACCTCTGAAATTCTCCAATTAGAACTGATCTAAACTTTTGCATGCACAGTCGTTGGTCATATGCTTGTCAGTGAAGGGGCAGGGAAGACATGCATGTGTGTGCATGCACGTGTATATGTGCACACACAAATCAATTGGTGTGCATATATTATACATACACTCACTTTCAGGTAGGAAGGGAGTACACTCCTTTTGTTAAGTATATGACAAGCTTTGTGGAGGCGGACATATCAGTTATCATTTATGATGAAAAAAATGTATGTTTGGTTTTATTACCACTCAATTAAGAAAAGATTCCTGGATTTTCCAATGTTCTACTTTCTTCTTCCAAACATCCAAAACCCTGAAGCTTCACCATAATGCCATTGCCTGAGTCGATCCCATGGAATCATCTTTCTACGATTCAATTTTGATGCACTGAATGTTCCCATCATCAGCATCCATTTTCAACACCTACTGAAAGCTCTAGACTCTGAAAACATGTCTGCATAATTGTATTACTTCAAAGTTTCCTCATGATATTGTGTTACTACAAAGTCATGTTCCAGCTCTCAATGTTTGTTTTCTTCAATAGTACAATGATATTTAGTTGGCATTTGCCTGCCTTTAAAAGAAAGATGAACTCAGTTGTTTTCAAAATCCCCCTTTCTTAAAACAGTTCTGCAATATAAGGATATACACAGGAGAATTTAAAAATCAAAAATAAGATTCTAATGCAATTCTAAAATCAAATGTAACTCTCATTTTGATGCTGGACTCTATATTGTTTGGTATGATGATGGTCCCATTGCAGCCTTCCTAATGTTTGAGAAAATCGTGCCACATAAATTCCTTACATATGCTCAGAGAAGATTGTTTTTTGTAAAACTCTGACTTTTCCTTCTATTTAAATAGACAGATGCCAGGGCAGTTTTTCTCCCCTAGTTCTAAATTAATTCCATGCAAGGAGAAAATGTGAGTTGAACTGGCAAAAACATTAGACTTAGAGAACCCCATCAGGGTTCTGAAGGAAGACTAGAGAGAGCCAAGTTCAACTGCCACATATAAATTCACTGTGATACATACCTGGTTGTTCTTTGTTTTTAGTCCTATCCCAATTATTTCTGTGGTTTCTAGTACACATCCAGTCCAAGGCAGTCTAGGACTTAGGTTTCAAAACTCCTCATATGTTCCTGGTAAGTTGATTCTTACTATAGCTATGGATCTGTAAATATTCATTCTCTATCTGATGAGCAGGATATGGGGGAGGGGGTTGTCACAACAAAAAGATGAAGCAGACAAAGAATGTCACATGCATTGTATTAAAAATCAAAACTCCTCCTCTCTTGAATAGCAAATTGGAATCAATCTGATTTGCACAACAGCATAAGAATGGAGATCTCAGTACATTAAAGGATGAACATTCAAAGGGGAACAGAGCCACACTAAGGGGACTTGCTGCTGCCAAGAGCCGAGGCACTGGAAAATGTGCTAGTGAGGCAAACAAAGGAGAGGGTAATGTTTCCCAAGTTTACCCCAGTTTGCTTTTGTCTGCCTGTTCTGTGATCTCTCCCACTCCCAAGGAACAATAAAGAGGGTCTGGAAATGCGAAGCAGGGCACCAGAGTGATTGGTTCATGAGCACAAAAGTGGTTAACCCAAGAAGCCGAAGAGAACTTCCATGCTTCAGAAAAATTGTGCAGGGAAACACACAGAGCACAGACATGACTCATTCACTTGGCTCAGACCTTGATACCTGTTTGTAAGCCATTAGACATAAAAGCATTGTGGCAGTAAAAAAATTATTTAGCCTTCTCCCCCAAGACAACTATCAATACAGGGCCTCTTAACATGGACAGGCAAGTGACTCCTTCCAAAAAGGGGGCAACACGGGCAAAAATTTCTAAGACGGAAAAACTGCAAGTGTCTGCACCCACACAACAGTGCTCAGTCTGGACTGTCCTTGTATATGAAAGTAGCACCTTCTCTAAAGAGACCAAGAAATGTCATTTCTTGACATTAGTTGACATTTCTTGGTTCTCAGGGAGGCCACTTGCAGTTATCCTCAACCCCTATATTTTTTTCTTTAGAAGACAAGACTTCCTTATATATCTTAAAGTGTTACACTCAAAAAGGTAAAGCTAATATAATTTAATTTACTTGTCATATAGCCTGAGCCAAGGTACTCCATCTGTGGTCTTAATAAGTAACTCTACAACAAAGAATCAAGAGCAAACTCCTCATTTTCTGGTCACTTTCAGTTGGCATCCCAAATCACAATTCAAACAAAATTAAAATAAACACAGGGATTTCTGTGGAATTAAATCTTGCAGCAGCATGAAATAGTATTTAATAAAACAACCAACAGATAATAATGGCCTCTCTAAAATTAAAGCAAGATGAGGACTTACAAACATATGGGACTTATTTAGCATCTGTTATGAGATTGAAAAACTCATCAAAATGGACTTTTCCTTCTCCTTCTACTTCCATTAAGATTTATTTAGATTCTACTCTAGAAGAGATGGAATAATATGCCTTAAAGTAGAACTCTCTTGATTTGTACACTTGATCCTATCCCTAACTCAATCTTATCATCTACCCCAGTTGATCAAGCAGAAAAACCAGACATCATCCCTTATTTGTTGCTTCCCTTTTAGCATAATATCCTATCAATCAGCAAGCCCTGTTGATGATATTTCCCAAATCCATTCTCAATCTATCTACTTTCCACCTCCATTAGAACCACTGTGGTCTAAACCACAGCTCCAGAGCTATATGATAAAACTTTCCACAATGATGGAAATGTGCACTTCAAATGTGGCTAATGTAACTGAAAAAATAATGATTTTAGGTTAATAGATTTGGGGTAGAGGAGGGATACATTAATGTTTTTAAACTGTCTTTCCATATCCTATTTCTTGAGATATGTTGGATTGGTTCTCTCCCCTTCTTTTGACCCCAACTTCATGCCATCTTACTACTCTTTTCTACCTTTTTTCTCTTCTCATCTTTCTCCTACTCCACAAATTTCAGCTTATCTCCCAGGTTCTCATGTAGAAAATTTTACCTGGTTTTTTGTGTGTGTTGTGCTTAGTCACTCCAGTTGTGTCTGACTCTTTGCAATCCCATACTATAGCCCTCCAGGCTCCTCTGTCCATGGAATTCTCTCGGCAAGAATACTGGAGTAGGCTGCCATGCCCTCCTCCAGGGGATCTTCCGACCCAGGGACAGAACCCAGGTCTCCTGCATCTCCTGCACTATAGGCAGAATCTTTACTGCTGAGCCACTGTGGAAGCCCCCAACTTCTTTTAAACTGTTCTTTAAAAAACTGTAGTAAAATACACTCCCTAGTTCTTTTTAATTGATATTTTAAAAGTTGTAGCAAAATATACACATAAAATCTACCATTTAAATCATTTTAAGAGTACATTTCAGAAGAGGCAAGTACATTGACATTGTTGTGCAAGCATCCTCCAGAATTCTTCATCTTGCAAAACTGAAACTACACCTATTAAAACACTACTCTCCTCTGCCAAGCCCAGCAACCACAATTCTACTTTCTGTCTCTATGAATCTGACTACTCTACATAACTCATATAAATGGAATCGTACAGTATTTATCTTTTTGTGACTCTTTATGTTTCAGTTAACATAATGTCTCCAGGCTCATCCATACTATATAGAATGTGTCAGAAAAACTATTACATATGGCTAGTGGGCTTCCCTTGTAGCTCAGTTGGTTAAGAATCTGCCTGCAGTGCAGGAGACCCAGGTTTGATCCCTGGGTCAGGGAAGATCCCCTGGAGAAAGAAATGGCAACCCACTCCAGTATTCTTGCTTGGAAAATCTCATGGACACAGGAGCCTGGTGGGTGGCAGACCATGGGGTCGCAAAGAGTCGGGCACGACTGAGCGACTAACACTAGCACTTACACTTAGTGGCTACCAAATTGGACAGCCAAGCCTAAATAATCATCATTTTTCTCCTAGTCTCCCATACTTACTCTTTGCCTCCTAAACTGTATTCTATACATATCAGTCAAACTGATCATTTAAAATTACAAATCACAATACACCAAATCAGGATACACCCTACCATCACCCTAAAACACTCCCCTGGATTTATTTTTTTCATAGCACTCATAGCCATCTAAACTAATTCTTAATTGTTTCTTTATTATCTGTTTATTCCTCTAAAATATAAGACCTATGAGAGCCAAAATTGGTCAGCATGGTATACTTTCTAACTCGAGCGGTGTCTGGCACATAAGTAGAACTTAGTAAGTAACTGCTAAAGGAATAAATAGATGAATTTGGAATAGATATTTTTTAAAGTTTAATTCTATCTTCTATGTTACACTTTACATAGCAATCCTCCACAAATGGAGGTGAGTCCATCCATTAATATAACAAGTGCTTTGAGCTTCGGCACCTACCAGGCCAGGAGGCTGTCTTGAGATATTTATGCCCTCTTACACAGTCCCCTTTGACCACTGGCACAAATCCAACAGAGAACTGACCAACATCAGGCACACAGGCTACAGACACTGGATTTACGTCCTTGACCTATCTGAGCAGTTCAGGAATGCCATGGTCTAAACCTGAGCATCTAAGACAGCACGCCCTTACTAGGTGACAAGTGTAACAAGATAAGGGAATCTGAATACTCACAGTCCCCAGGCCTGTTGGACTGCATCCTCCACAAATCTTAGCCATTTAACTTGGTATGCTGAAAAAATACACCATTTTCTATGTGCCTCAAGATATAAAAATTGTTAAAAAGCACTGCTAACCCACTGAATCCACTCTTTAATAAATGTGCCCAAACCCTCAAAATAATACTCAAATATTTATAAATCAGTCACTTCTCTCATACACATAGTAAACAGGGAGAAAGATGAAAAATATCAGTTACAAATGTGACTTTAGCTAACATGGTTACTATTCTAAGCATATTTCAATGAAAAATACTCGTATTTTTTCAAAAGTCACAAATAATGCAGCTGAGCTAAGGGAAGGGAGAGGCCCTGGCTGGTACACTGAGCATGGGCAGCAGACCCATAATGGACAAAATAGGGAAAGGGGCTTGTCCCAGATGATGTGTTTATCAGCCATCGGTTGGAGAGGGCTCCATAGGTTGGAGAGGACTCAGGAGATAGCCCATGTGGCCAGAAAGTTGAGAAAATAAGTAAATATACCAAGAATAATAGGAGAAGGGTTCTCACTGTTTGAGAAGGAGATACAAATGTGGGAAAAGATACGACTAGGATAAGCCTTGTGGTATTAAATTGGGAATTAGAGGCATTGGTATGAACTCAAGTTTTGTTTTTGTTTTTTTTTTTTTGTATCTATAGTTAGATATAGAAAGACATATAGGTGTTCTTGTGTACACAGTATATAATATATATGTATATATATTTCCTAGTTCTTCCTGCTGAGAGGGCCCAGGAGCTATGATATCTCAGTAGCAATAAACACCTCTACCACACAGACCTTGGGTTTCTAAATACCACTCTCCACCAAAAGGAATCAGGGCTCTTTAGAGGAGTGACTGATTCCAGGGCTGAAACAAGAAAGAACTAAGTAAACCAAGAACATCTAATTATAGCAGAAAGTAAAAGCTGCTCAAAGAATGACAGAGACATTACAAAAGGACTTGAGACAGTTTGAAAGGGATCCCACTGGACAAATCTGGGACATATTGGACATCAAAATAAATATTGATAGCAATGGTTTATAACGTGTTCAGAAAATTAAAATCCATCACATACTATATAAATAAATAATTGTTACTGTGGAATAAAATTAATAAATTTAGAAGGAATGGTGAGAGTAGAAAATAATCAGTGTAACCAAAAGCAGAGAGTAAAAGTTTGATGAGGAATAAGGTATTTAAAATAATCTCAAAGTATTTCCATACCAAAAGCTTGTGTCACTTATAAATTCCTGAATACAAAATATTAATTAACTTTAGAGAGGAGAAATCTGGCACACACTATCTTGACCAAGAGACAGAAATTAACATTACCAGCACTGGACACATTGACACCCCAATTCGATTCCTCGAGAACACAGCATCACTTCGGAGGTCTTTAGACCCAAAGCACACTGCCGTGAGCAATACGGACAACGTGAGAAGCAGGTGCTCTTCAAAAACATCAACTCATCAAATTGTTAAAAAAAAAAAAAAAAAGGACTAAAAAATACAAAAGACTAAGGAATTATTCCTGATTAAAGGAGACCTTGGAAGAAAAGTTATGACCAACCTAGATAGCATATTTAAAAGCAGAGACACTACTTTGCCAACTAAGGTTCGTCTAGTCAAGGATATGGTTTTTCCTGTGGTCATGTATGGATGTGAGAGTTGGACTGTGAAGAAGGCTGAGTGCCAAAGAATTGATGCTTTTGAACTGTGGTGTTGGACAAGACTCTTGAGAGTCCCTTGGACTGCAAGGAGATCCAACCAGTCCATTCTGAAGGAGATCAACCCTGGGATTTCTTTGGAAGGAATGATGCTGAAGCTGAAACTCCAGTACTTTGGCCACCTCATGTGAAGAGTTGACTCATTGGAAAAGACTCTGATGCTGGGAGGGATTGGGGGCAGGAGGAGACGGGGACGACAGAGGATGAGATGGCTGGAGGGCATCACTGACTCGATGGACATGAGTCTGAGTGAACTCCAGGAGATGGTGATGGACAGGGAGGCCTGGCATGCTGCGATTCATGGGGTCGCAAAGAGTCGGACACGACTGAGCGACTGAACTGAACTGAACTGAACTGAAAGGAGACCAAAAAACATGACGAAACAGTGTGTGACATTCTAGGTTGCATCCCAGAGCAAAAAGGAAAAGGAGAGGTAAGAGAAAGATTTCTTTTTCTTTTTTTTCTCTTCTAGGAAATATACACTGAAATATTTCAAGGTATTGGATCATGTCTACAACTTACTCTTAAATGATTCAGAAATAATACATATATAGAGATGTATAGATATATGTCAAAACTTGACATTTTTGAAGAGCAGAGAAAGAGAATAATAAGACAAAAAGGAGGTAAAATGCTAAAATTTGGGGAATCTGGGTAAGGAGCATGTGGGAATCCAAAAAGTCATATTAGTCTTACAACAATTTTTTTAGGTTTGAAATTGTTTAAAAAATTTTTGTTAACCAAAAATATACAGGTAAAACATAAAATAAATAATTTTGTATTTGTAACCCTCAAGCATGTACAAAATACACATATAATACAGGGGCCATAAAAGATCTAAACAGACATTTCACCAAAGAAGACATACAGATGGCTAATAAACACATGAAAAGATGCTCAACATTGCTCATTATTAGAGAAATGCAAATAAAAATTGCAATGAGATATGACCTCACAACAGTCAGAATGGCCATTGTCAAAAAATCCACAAACAACAAGTGCTGGAATGGGTGTAGAGAAAAGGAATTCCCTTGCGCTGTTAGTGGGAATATAAATTGATACAGCCACTATGGAAGACAGTATGGAGGTTCTTTTAAAAACTAGGAATAAAACTAATATACAATCCAGAAATCCCACTACTACGTATCTACCCTGAGAAAATCAAAACTGAAAAAGACACATGTACCCCAGTGTTCACTGCAGCACTATTTACAACAGCTAGGACACAGAAGCAACCCAGACATCCATCAACAGATGGGTGGAGAAAGAAGTTGTGGTACATACATATGGTGGAATATTACTCAGCCATAAAAAGGAATGCATTTGAGCCAGTTCTAATGAGGTAGATGAACCTAGAGCCTATTATACAGAGTGAAGTGAGTCAGAAAGAGAAAAACAAATATCTTATATTAATACATATATATGGAACTAGAAAGATGGTCCTGATGAACCTATTTGCAGGGCAGCAGTGGAGACACAGACATAGAGAACAGACTGATGGACACAGGAGGTGGGGAAGAAGGAGAGGGTGGGACGAATGGACAGAGGAGCACGGAAGCGCATACACTAGCGTATGTGAAACAGAGCCAATGGGAACTTTCGGTGTGACTCCAGGAACTCAGACCGGGGCTCCGTAACAACGTAGAGGGGTGCAAAGGGGTGGGAGGTGAGAGGGAGTTTCAAGAGGGAGGGGCCATACGTATACTTATGGCTAATTCATATTGAGGTATGGCAGAAACCAACACAATATTGTAAAGCAATTATCCTTCAATTAAAAATAAATAAATTTTTAAAATATATTTTAAAAAATACAGGGGCCATGAACTAGCTGGAAAAAATTTTTCATCCCATTTTCTTTAGATGAAGGAAAAAATAAAGAGCAATCAGTAAAATAGGAGATTTTGAAAATTATCTAGATTTAATTCAGGCACCTGACCTAATTTTTTCCCAAAACCCTCTTGTGACATCAAAGAATGCCTAAAGAAAGAACTACCAACACAGAGAACGGAAAGTCTAACACTTAACTTTGGCTAACATGTGATTATCCCATGAGTGAAAGGAGCAAAGACAACATATGGAAATACCAAGAGCCAGAAACAATTGAGAAAAGCACTGTGTGTAGTGACAATGAAAGAAAGAAGAGGCCAAGGCAAATGAGATGATAGGAATCAGATGATCTGAAGAGGCAGTATCATGTGTCTTCAAGCAAGAAGTTCCAGCACTAGGAATAATCTCTAAGAGCTCTTAAAAGGGAGCCCAGAAGCCACCCGGGCAAATTTCCCAGCGTAAAGAGGAGGAAATTGATAACCTGAGCTAGGTCATGGCTTGTCTCTAGTCTGACAAAACTAGACAAAACCTAGAGCTCCTGCCTCTCAGGCTACCACGTCTCCATCTTCTATGCAAAACAGTTGGGCGGGGGGTGGGGTGGGGCAAAGGCGATCCACCTTTTCGGCAAGCCTAAGAATAGTTTATGCCACAAAACTAGTCAGGAGTCTCCATCCTACATACAGGTCTGGGACGATGTCCAAATCAGCTGCCTTGGACAGAACCAGAAAGAGGAGGGAGAAGCTGCATAGGCTCTAGGGTGATGGAGTTGGAGCTTTGCCACAGGCCCAGAGGACCCTCGAGATGTCTTTGTATTTGACCATTCATGCCACTGGTACTACCTCCGGAATCCTCTCCCTCCTTCTCTTTTCTCCACCCAGAGTAGTGAGACCATGTGTGTGACAATGCTTTGCAAGCTCTAAGTTTTGTATAAACATAAATCATTATGGACCACAACTTCTCTAGACACAATAGTAACGTGTACCTTTCTCTTTCTCTTCTTCTGTTGCAACTCCCAAGCAAAATGTTATTCTATCAACCCTGCTTCTCCCACTATACACTTATCTAAAAGACAACCTCTCTGCATCAGATTCTTCATGACTAAATCCTTCCCAAAAGCCTTGCACTGACTCACCTTACCTCCTACAAAATGGACACACAGAAATGAGATGCTTAGAATGGGCCCACCCTTGTGTTAAACCTTTTCATTCATGAATCACTTAACAGTCATCGCCAACGACCATCATAAACAGATCCAGCCAAGACTTTACTTAACCCCACAGCACCAGAGCTCACCAAATATTTCAGGTCATGATGTCACTACCTAGTGTCAAGTGCTTGCACAGATCACTAATTCAGTATGCAAGTTTGGGAATGTAAGGGTCAAAGAACAGTGGTACTTTAACAGAAAGAATAAAGGCATTACCTGAACCAAGTCTAAGCAGTACCAAGGTCAGAGGAATGTTATACTTGACACACTAAGCAATTTAAGTTAAAAAAAAAACAAAAAAGTAGTATATGTTTTACATCTTAACACATTGGCTTAACAAGTGCATATGTTTGAGATAAAAGACATCAAACTCATTTTGCTGTCAGTAAGATGAAAAAGATGTGGCATTCCATTTCTTGAGCCAACACGTTCATTCACAGGGTTATATACCAAGCAGAAGGGAAATAATAGATTATGACTCCCATCTGTTCATCTCAGTAGCCTTCAGGTTAACTCCTTTAACTGCTATTCCTTACAAAATGAGAGAGGAAAAAAAAAATTTTTTTTAGGTAGGCTTGAGTTTTTTGAGGAAAGAGAAAGATTACTTTTAAAGTACTTACATCTCCCACACCTGTGTTCCACAAGAGGGATTCTTTTTAGATTTATGAAATTGCTTTGAGATAATCTGGCCCAAATTGTTAATTTCTCAAATTAGGAAAGAAAAGACAGATGGAAAAAGGATGTCACATCTGCACTGTCTCTTCTTCCCCTCCACTCCAGCAATCCCCATACATCTTAGAGCTGGAGTGAGAGTTTTCAAGTCCCAGTCCTTTGTGTCTCTTGGTCAAGCCATTTAAACTCTTGGGTGAGTTAGATATGATGTCTTCTCACAACCAATGCTTCTAATGTTTGCATCTATGATTCACTACCCTATGTTAAAAGTTCATGTGTGTGCCTCTCAAAGACACAAACTGCCTCACAAATTGACCAGAAAAAGTCAGATTTCTCTAAAATCCCTCAAACCCACTGACTGATTCTTTTGGAGACCCACTCTCATTTTCTCTAGAACCTAAGGCTCCTTGTTTATTCTCACAGCTGATTTCATGATTCCTTGATAAAAGAAGTTTATTTTACTCTGCCTGTAAAACGCTACAGGAACCTCTTAAACAACTGCTGTTTGTATTAGAAGCCACCTTCCATGAATGTGAGCAAATAAGTTCACTAGAGAAGCCAATCTGAAATCCCTCAGGCTTTTAGCCAATATTTTAAAACTCCATCTATGTCTAAAAATTATGGTTTGGGTTATTTTTAAATTTGCATAAGACACTGATGCTTTTCTACATTTTCTAGTTATGTCTTCGACAATAGTGTTAAGTTTTATAAGGAGGGGCATTCCAGGCAGTATAATTACAAATTTTAGAAATTATGCATTTTGAGACCTGTTCTCTGTAAATTTCAGATCCAATTTTGCAGGCTTAACAGTAACTTCTGTGAAAACAAAACAAACAATATACAAGGATGCTATCAAATTCAATGGCTTCTATACAATGGATAGCCAGAAAAAACCCACCACAGTAAACTGCTAAACTCAAAATTAGAAACATGTTGAAAGTGCCAAATGGTATTTATACCAAGACAGGAAAAGCTCCCACAGTCAAACAGAATGGGCTCAGAGGAAACTGTCTTCACTGAAGACCTTTGTGCTCTGATATAAGCCCACCACCTAACCCTGAGCCTTCACTCAACCCCTGCAGGCCCACAGTTCCCTAATCCACAAGACTTGAGGAGGGACCAAGGTGATCTCAGAGATTCTTTCTAATCCTAACATACTTCAGTCTTGATTAAATACAAGCAACTAAAAACTTGCTAACAGTGAATCTGTCAACTTTTCATCTGGCAATTATACCAATAACAACGTCAACAAATAGACGAATACTTATCATCAAGACGTCTTGTGGGATGTTGCTCACCACACACTGTCCTCTTTTATGACTCCCTGGGAAAATCTTTTGTCCTATGTCTCATTAGGAATAGCCCTGCTTCACTATTGAATCTTAAGGGCAGGATGAGTCACACTGTTGATTATGTTCCCCTTCTTGCACTGACTGCAGGAAACCTGAGAACACCAGGTTTGACTCACCTCTAACAAATGGTGCAGGGCCCTATGAGATGTGTTGAGGAGCCTAACTTAACTCTTTGTTTCATCCCACTTTTCCTTAACTTCATTTCCTCACTTAACCTTTTTTTCATCTTTTTCTATTGTTTATATCTTTGAAAGCTACTTTTAATCTTTTTTGACGCAAAGGAGATATTTCAAGCTATTTTCATTCACTGACATCAACGCTAAACAGCAGAATCATTCCTTTAGTCACTGGCATTTTTCAAACACTGTCACTGTACCAACACATAAGAGCATCCAAACACCCATTTAATGTTCTCTCATTTATGATTCTATGCCAAGATTTAGATCACAGTGGTCACTTTGAGTAGTATTATCATTACTACAAAACTTTTAAGCCCTTATGTTTACAAAGATCTTCATAGTATTTCTCTAGACAGCCTTCATATTTGTTAACTCTTTTGATTTTCTCAACAATCATATGAAACAGTTGCAGTGGTTATTAATACAGCTATCTTCAGGCTTACAGACGAGAAAAACGGGCTTGGAGAGGTTAAGTAGCTTGTCCACACAGACAAAGTTAATAAGTTAATAAGGCAAAACCACAGGCTTTTTTCCCAAGTCTAGTATTTTTCCCCATAACTATAAAATTTTGTCTCATATAGTTTACTCTTTGAAATTTTGTCCTAGGATCCCATGACTCAGATGTTTTATTTAGTTGGTTTTCTAAGTAGTATCAGCCTGCTAGTCAAAATCATGTCAATTACTCTTTGGTAATGGAACCTCAGCATGATGAGAACTAGACAGCCAAGACTCTGGAAAATGTTTTAACCATTAGAAAATGCATGAGTAATTTATTTCCTCCATTGGAATTCAGTGATGGCATTAAGAAAACTCATTCCTGCAGCCTAACAAGGAACATAAATGCTTTAATGTGGTCTGCTAAACTAGTCACACAGAGTAAAATTGCCTCTTGAGTCACTAGAACTAGTAAAAGCCTTTTAGTAGTAGAAGATGAAATTTAGACAAGGCAGGCTGAAGAGAAGATCTAACTAACTGCTTCTTGATAATGAGCTCACACTACTTCAACCACATCTAAGAGAAAGAATCATAAAGTTCAAATCATATTAATTTCCAAGTCATCGACATTGCTAATGTGTGAGAGGATGAAATGTTGACAACTTGAACTCCTGAGACCCTGAATAAACCAGAGTCTATTCATTCTACAAATCATGAATTTGGGAAGTACGGGAACACTGCATATGCAATTTATCTGAGTTTTAATTTCTTCAGGGAAAATAAAGAACAGGAAGGTCAAACAACACCTTCTAACTCAACATTCTATGATTGCATGAATACCTATTAGCACCACCTACTTGAAATATTATTATTTCAACAACTGGCTGGAATTTTAGGATATATTTACATAATGTGTGGGTAATGGGTAATGTTCCAGCACATTTAAATCATTATTCAGGAATTTGACTATTTTCCTTTAATCAACTTCAAACATTACTGGTTTGAATTACAAATTCCTGCCCACAAGACAACGTATTCACATGTGTCTTTTTCAGCAGACTGTGCACTGGATGATCAAGTTAATTCTGTTTTTCAATATCTTGACAAATAAGGATGAACAAAAGTAAGTTCATCTCTTTTTTTATACACATAATTTTGTATATACATATAGCCTGTATTCTCCCCAACTAACCCATAAAACTCTATGAAAATATAACCATATATTTCTTTTGAACAATATATGCTCAGTATTTAGTGCACAGTCATTAGAATAAATATGTCGAAAAATGAACAAAATTACCAATAAAAACAAATTACAAAACTCAAACAGAGAAATATGGGCTCTTCTCTACAGAAATTTAAACAGTGCTATTGTCGTTTAGTAGCTCAGTTGTATCCGACTCTCTGCGAACCCACAGACTGCAGCCCACTAGGCTCCTCTGTCCATGGGATTCTCCAGGTGAGAATACTGGAGTGGGTTGCCATTTCCTCCTCCAAAACAGTGCTAAGCCTAGGCTCAAACTCTGTATCGCAACCTGTCTATGCCTAAGGGAGAATGAATGCTAAGAAAAAGCTAAGCAGGATAAGAGAACTATATGGCTTCCTGCTTCTTACTGAAGAAGAACTTTATACCATTGCTTCAAAGTATGGAGATAACAACGTATGAAATAAAGAGCCAAGCCTCCTTCTGGCTACCCCTTATCTGTATGACCTTAGGCAAGTTAGTTAACTTTTCTGAACCTTGACTTCCTCCACCACAAAATGAGAAAGGAGTAATAGTATTCACCTCATAAAGTTGTTGATGATGACTAAAAAGATAATGGGTGTAAAGTGTCCAGCTTATAGCATGACCTTAATCGGCGGCTAGTATTATTAATTAATTAGTTTGAAGTAAGTTTCTAGACTATCACTCCACCAGGTATTTTTAAAAGAATCTGAATTATTCATCTCTGAGAGGGGCACAGTTGATCATATATGCATATTCAATATAATCATATTCATATTTATACATACATATATATATATATATATATATATATATATATATATACACACACACATACATCGGAGAAAGCAATGGCACCCCACTCCACTACTCTTACCTGCAAAATCCCACGAATGGAGGAGCCTGGTAGGCTGCAGTCCATGGGGTCGCTAAGAGTCAGACACAACTGAGCGACTTCACTTTCACTCTTCACTTTCATGCATTGGAGAAGGAAATGGCAACCCACTCCAGTGTTCTTGCCTGGAGAATCCCAAGGACGGGGGAGCCTGGTGGGCTGCCGTCTATGAGGTTGCACAGAGCTGGACACAACTGAAGTGACTTAGCAGCAGCAGCATATACATACATACATACAAAATCCAGTGAGAGTAAACACTAAGAGCAACCTTGGGGAAGAAAAGAAACAGAAGTCCTAGCACATAAGTAAGAACCAAGGGAGAGGCCTGCAGAAAGATGATACGGTGTTCCGTCCCTTCACTTTGCTGATGGGGAGTTTCAGAATGAGACAAGTTCCAGCTGGAACCTCAAAAAGCATCCCTACTCTTCTCTTTCTCTCTCTCTTGGGTTTTCTTCTCTAACATAGGTAGTCTTTCACGAGCCAAGAAAGACAGGTCTGAGTTGCCAGACTCCCAAAGATGGCTTCGGGTCATGTTATGTTACATACATTCACACACACACGCACACAAAAGGTTAGCTCCATATAATGATAGTCTGTCTTGAACGGAAAGTTGGGAAGAGCTATTGAAGGTCTTAAAGCAAAAACTGTAGAAAAGGCAGTGACTCCCTGATTATATTGGCCTCTTTGGTACAGACTCTTGTCCCAACACAATGGCAAAATATGGGTCTGAGAAACCAGAAGCTCTCAGCCCAAATAGTCTTAATTCTGAATGTGTGCTCTGGTACTTCTGCATAACATCATTTACTGAAACAGTGAATTGAATAAGCCATTGAAATATTTTGAAAAGTACCTGAATAAAACCTAAAAGAGCCTGGAGTTTCCCTGATGGCTCAGTGGTAAAGAATCCGCCTGCCAATGCGGAAGACATGGGTTCAATCCCTGATCCGGGATGATCCCGCATGCCACAGACCAACTAAGCTGGTGTGCCGCAACTACTGAGCCTGTGCTCTGGAGCCCAGGAGCTGCAAGCACTTAGCCCATGCGCTCTGAAGCCCATGTGCTCTAGGACCTGTGCTATGCAACAAGGGGTCATCAAAATGCAAAGTCCATACATCATAACTGTAGAGTAGCCCCTGCTGGCTGCAACTAGAGAAAGGCTATCCAACAGTGAAGACCGAGCACTGCCAAAAATAAATAAATAAATAAAATTACTTTTTTTCATAAAAGCCTAAGAGTAAAGTACTGATTTACAGAACACAAAGGAAGATCTAAGAACTCTGGAAAAATATAAAGTTGCAACTTACAGATGCACAGCAGACCTAACAGGACTTCTATAAGATCAAAAGGTTCTATGAAGACAGAAACCCACAAATATAATCATGGAACGAAAGCAAAGCATGATTTCAGGTGAAGGCCTTCAGAAAGGAAAAGAAAGGAGAAGAAATGCTTCTGCTTTTCTACCTTTTTAAAATGAAAGCCAATACTGTGGAGGGTTGTAGAACCTCCCTTCATTTCCTCATTTCCAGAGGTTGCCCAAGAACCAAAGGGATGTGGGTAAAGGGATGATACATTAGAATGTACGTGTTCACAACTGTACTGAATCACGTAGTTCGTTGGGATCAGTGAATGTTTAACTTAGAACATCTTGTTGAGGACCCCTCAATTGATTTCCATCCTCAAGAGGATTATTATTCCTATATTTGAAAAGAACAAAATGGGAAGGGGCAGGAGAATTACAGTTATAATGTGACCAAAGCCTTAGACTACCACAAAACAGAAATAAAGGCAATTTTTTGAAGTACAAAAGGATGAATTACAAATCGGTGGAGAGAAGTCTAAGGTGCCAATAGAAAGAAAAGGGAATAATGATGAATTTAGCTTTTTAAAGGCTGAGAGGGACATTCTAGTTACAGCTGACAGGGAACATGGGATACCAGGATGAGGTGAGACAGAGATGAGAACTGTCAACACAGATATCACAGATAAAGCATAAGAATGCATGACTCCTCGCTGCAAAGATAAAC
The DNA here is from genome assembly GCF_023091745.1 of Budorcas taxicolor. Classification (NCBI taxonomy): domain Eukaryota; kingdom Metazoa; phylum Chordata; class Mammalia; order Artiodactyla; family Bovidae; genus Budorcas; species Budorcas taxicolor. Next base: position 43,332,043 of record NC_068917.1, on the reverse strand, counting down.
TCTCATGTGTGGCCAAGGAACCAATTTCCACCAAGATCAATCTCAAAAGATTCACCTGCAAAGATTTATTTTGTATAAATAAAATTTTATTCATAATTAAACGTGTTAACTGAATGTCTGACCTCACTAGATGACTGCTACAAATTCAGAGCAAGGGAAGGAAAGCAGCATAGTATTCCAGGCACCTTTCTACAAAGTGCTTCTTAATCCCCCATGTATGTATGCATGCTTTTGCAAGCCTCTAGGCTTTCAGGTAAATACATCTTTGCTCTTAATAATCTGTGAACACAACGATATAAAATGAAAAAAGATCAAAATGATGATGCTTCCCATCTACATACAGCCAAAATACAGAAATTGCTGGTGCCACCTATTGTTGAAAATACAGAACTGAAAGGCTAATTTAGGAGCTGACTTCCATATAGTGAAACGCTGATCTATTATCTACTCGCATACAAAGTTCAAAATCTACTGGCCAGGAAAGCCAGATAGAGTCCATTCCACTCTAAAATAAAATAAATCTTTGATGGATATTAACAGCTCTTAAATAATGTTTATGGAATACAGAAGATTCTAGCAATAATCATCACTTTTAATGTAAAAAATCATGAGGCAGGCTTATATATTCTAATAGAGGATGAGCTCTAAAATAAGTAGTTAGGTGTAAAAAAACAAGGCTCAGAATGGGGTGTATGATACGCTTTTATTTTAAAAAATGGAATATGCACATACGTGCATAGAAGGTCTCAGGAAGAAAGTAGAGCAGCAACCCTTGCTATCTCTGAGGAGGGGGAGAGATAGATTCTATTCATCTCTGATAGAATCAGAGACTTGCTTTCACTGAATATGCTTTGTGTGAAAATTTTACAATTATCTTTTTGAAATAGTTTAAAGAATCATTTTAAATACATACTAATTTTGGAAACAATAGCTGACATTAAATTACTGTACACAGAAAGGGTTTCAAACGATCTAATTTAAGTTGGTTACCATGATCAGTTCCCAGAGCCCAGGATCTAAGCATAAAAGCACAAGCTACCGGAATGGCAGGAAAGTTACAATAGACCTTCAACAGACTTTAAAGGAGGACTGGTGAAGTTGCCGATAGCACAATGTCACCTTTAAATTTGAAGTACTCAGGGTACATTTAAAAGTGCCTTGAACCATGGATATTTTTTGGCTCTTTGAATTTAATAAGATGTGAATAAGTTAAATATTTGCAGTTTTATTAACATTTGCCTTCTTAAAAGCTTTGATATAAAGAAAGTCTTTACTACCATATTATTTAATTTGTATAAAAAAAGAAAACACTAACAACTCATGAAGCTTTTTCAGCTATTTCATAACAACACACATGAAAGGCAAGTAGAAGTTAATACTTGAGTACACATCATATCAAATGTCACATCTCCTGAAAATTGGTTTTGGAGAATAATTTCTGTAAACTTACTTAGTCCTTAATATTATCATCTTTAACTTGAGAAAATACTAACATTTACACTAAACATGAAGTCTTGAAATAGATTCTTAATATTACCCAATCAAGGGTAACACTAGGAAGAAAATAAGTCCCTTAATTTCTGAAGCAATTCTACAATAGAGGGAAATAGGACAGGCAGACAGCAATACAGTGGTACCCTGGCATTTCTGGGGAAATAACTTTTAAAGCAGGCAGACTGGCAAAGTGAAAATAGTACAATTCAGGTCAAGTTGGCCCTGTAAACCCAAGCTCCAAAACAGTTTCTCTGATCCAAACATACATTTCACATTTTAAAATTAAATTTAAAAAAGAGAAAATCAATAAGATATCATCAGTCTCAAAGGCAAGATAAATCTCCATCAACTAGAAAAGAAACAGAAATAAAGTGCAGTTGAGATTAAAGAAATGCAGGACTCCCAAATCAGAAGCAGGCAGCAATAAAAGAGAATTGGATTTCTGAGGGATATGAGTGTCTAAATGGTCATGTGCTAGATAGAGATGAGCCTGGCTTACTGCTTGAAGCCAGAGACTGAAGTGAGGCTCCCTCCCTCCTCGGCAAATGTCCGAGTACCACAGATTTGTAAAAGGAACCTGGATGAAGTAACAGGATCTACTGCTTAAGACTCCTAAGCCTTACCAGCAGCTATGGGCACAGGGAAAGAAGAAAGTCTTAAGGGAACTGGGTCAGGCTGTCTGCTTATTCCATGAAGCTGTGATATTCCCCAAATCATCACAGAGCAAGGATAAAATAAACACTGTTCTAATATTCTATTATGGACTGGGCCTCAGGCACCAGGTAAAGGTAAACGTGAAACCACAAAACCATTGATCAAGAAGGAAGAATGAGAGAAAGAAAACAACAGAAGAAAGCAAAAATACCTCACATTCAAAATGAATGCACAAACTAAAATTCCAAACATATAACAGGATCTAATTCTAAGAAAGTCAAATCAACCATCAAATAATGAATTTAGCCCAAAAGAAATTAATTTCACAGAACAGACAGACAAGGAGTTTATAGTATATAGGTTTAGCGTGGTTAAAGAGATAAATAAAGAAGCAATATCCTTTAAAAATAAGAACAGATTCATGAAAACAAAAAAAGAAAAATAAAAACAGACATAAAAAAGGCTTCCCAGGTAAAGAACCTGCCTGCTAATGCAGGAGACATGAGAAGCAGGTCCATCCCCTGGGTAGGGAAGATCCCCTGGAGGAAGGCATGGCAACCCACTCTAGTATTTGTTCCTGGACAGATGAGCCTGGCGGGCTACAGTCCACGGGGATCACAGAGTCAGACACAACTGAGGTGACTTAGCACACACACACACAGAAACATAAAAAATAAACATTTTAAAATTTTGGAAATTATACTAACTGAATGAGAAAATTTCAATAAATGAGGTAAAAACCATATTTTACATGCCCAAAGAGAAATGGTGAATTAGAAGATAATACTACAGGGGTATTATTTTTCCATCCAAAAGGAAGCACAAGGGGGGGAAAATGTTTCTTTTTTCTTTAAATATTAAAGTTCAATTAAAAGATTCAGAAGACAACTGAAGGACTCCATTACATGTCTAATCACAATTCCGGGGGAAACAATGGAGAGAATTATAAAGGTCTCCTACAGTTGGAGAAAGAAATAAATCCTCAGATTGAAAGCATAAATAGGATAAGTAAAGATAAGTCTACACCTAATACCTGAGATAAAAACAGAAAAAAAAAATCAGAAGAAAGCAAAACTCTTAAAGCAACTATGGTTAGATGAGTAGCAAACTTTAGAAAAACAAAATTGAAGACCACATACTAACATCTTAAAACTTCCAAGGAAATTTCCTGTCAATCTAGAATTTTGTGTCCAACTAAACTATCATTCAATCAGTCAGGCAAAATAAAGATGTTTTCAGACATTCAAAGATCAAGGCTTTACTACTTATAGACAGTACTGTTAAATTGTATTTCAATTCATAGACCTTCATGAGAAATATTATTAAAGTATATACCACAAACAAACCGAATGTAAGGAATGGGATTTAAAACAGTGGCATCTATGAAGCTGAAAAAGGTCTATGGTTGGCATCATGTTCCTGTGAAAGCCCTTCCCTCTCATCTACAATAATTTGCCCAAACAATATTTTTTTTGAGTTACCAGAAATCAAAAGAAACAATTTCTTTAAACCTGTAGCTTTTTTTAAAGTAAGATTTGTATTAGTTTTTTTAACTCACTGTTTACAAGTCAAAAATTTTGTTTAAAAAAGGAAACAAAGGAGTCTAACTTGAGCACTATTATTTTTCAGGTTCCTGTCTCACTCTGCCACTATCTGTGTGACTTTGAGCAATTATACACCTTTTCTGAATCTCAATGTTTTAACTAAAATATAGAGGATAATACTCTCAAACTTATCTGTTTGTTTTTGGGGTTAATATATGAAAAATCTTCTACACATTTTACAAGGACTAACATCAGGTAAACTACTATAAAACAACAGCTATCATCATCATTATCATCACCAACAGTAGGGGTTTCTGAAAGTGCTCATAATAAAGATGATGAAGTTACAAGATCTAGAAAAAGCATCCCATATATGAAGACTACCTATATTATTCCTATTCTTTCTTTTTTCTCCTAGAATTTCCATTTACTAAATCAAGTGTAAATATTTGGCACTATGATACAAGTAGGTGATAGGTTAAAATTACCTGGGAAACACTGACTATACCAAACAGTAGAATGTTAATCCTAATAACGCCCAGTGGAATTAGTATACAAAGGCAAAATGTTTTGTGTTTGGGCCTGTTTCTTTTCTACTCTAGAATATCATCAATAACTCTCTGCTTCCAAGACTACCACATGATAGTAATACTTATATTATAAGAGGATGAGTTCCAAAGACCAATCACATAATTTTGGTATCAATGATACAAATGTATTGGTGACCTCTTTTTCAAAGAGAGAGTATTCCCAGATTATCTTCAGTTCTTAGGACTGGCAGATGAGGTGATTTCCTGATGCTCTTGGTTAACTACTACTTCTCTTGTGAAGCAGAACTTCCTTCAATTCCCTCACCTTAGCTAACAGAAGCTCTGTTCAGGGACAATGAAGTCTACAGGGCTTACAGGATGCTCCAAAGAGCATTTCCAAAACTCACATTCCAAGAGTTGGTATAATGACTGTAGTTTAGTTACACATATCCTCATACATTCAGCCTTAGGGCTGAAAGACCTTTGACAAAAGTGACTCACTAGACCCTCATATGAGTTTTCTTGCATTGTCAATGATGTTACTACTTCATGGGCCCTCCCGGGACCATGTGACTATGGGACGCCTCAGCCTTTTATATTCCTTTCCATTTCTCACTACCCCTAAGCTGCTTCCTGGGAAACACTTTGACCAGCAATTAATTAGAGTATCACCGCTTATACGTCTATCCCCCATTCCCTGTTTCCCAACCACTAGAGGTTAAAAGTATACACAGTTTATAATGTGGGAAGATCCTTGGCCAACTATTTCTCCCCATCTCATCTATTCAGTCTTTCAGAAACAGGAAATCTAGTATATAAAAAAATCACATCGGCGCATTTAGGGAGAGGCAGAGTGGCGTAATGGAAAGAATATGGTTCAAAAGATGCAGCTGATTGCTCATTTTTAACCTTTCTGGGTCTGAATTTCTTCACACACATAACAGGATGTACCTGGATGCATTGTCATAGCATTAAATGAGAGAGCATATGTAATGTCCTTAAGCATGGTGCCCAATATATAGTGAAAACTCAATTAGTGTTAAACTATTGTTATGTTAATACATTATTTGTATGTTGATTCATAATACTGAGAGGTTCAATGACTTGCTGAAGGTCACACAGCAATTAGGAGACATTGACAAGATTAGACATTGTCAAGATTAGAACATAGGTCCATCTGCATTAGAGCCCACAGTCCTAGCTCTTAGACACTATACTCTTTGCCCTGTCACTAACACTCTCTGACGTTGGGAGGAAGTCGGAAGTTTAAAACATGCCACTCCATATACTCCCTGGCACCCAGTAACACTTGCCTCAGTCAGGCACAGAAAGCTGTACCCCACTGAACTTAACAGAAATGTGATGGGTAGGAGAGGGGTTGGTCACTGAGTGGGAAATGCTGGGAAGAGTTTCCTGAAATAAGCACATAGAGAGAAGGCTCACATATGTATGACTCCTTCAGATTCAAAGGGAAGCTTCTAGCAGCTTCAAATTTCTAACAACTTGATCTCAGTGATTCAGTCATGCTGGAATTAAGCTCAGAATGTTTCTTGTAGTGATTCAGTCCTTTTGGTAAGTGCCAAACAGAGCAGAAGAATTCATTCACCCCCACTTACTCCTACTGGCTTTAGACTAGCACCCTTTCTAATAGCCAACAGTCATCCTTTCTGTACTTCTTGGAATCAAGGTCCTCTGTGAGTATGAAGTGTGTATGTATGTGTGCTTGTGAAAGCATGACTGGGTGTGTGAGTGTATAAAAAATGCACTCCATCAGGGCGCTGAAGAATTCCCAAAGCTACAAAAATCTGTCATCTTGGATAGAAACCAAGATCATTATCATTTAATCACTTCGTTGTACTTAAACATCAATAGTAACAGGGCGATGCACTGGTGAAAACTGATCAAAGAGAATGAAAAGAAAGAAACAGAGGACTGAGTCAAGCTTTCTCTGTAGAGAGCATCTCAGCATACTGATGAACTTCTTTTTCAGATAGTGCCAATTGACAGAGACAACAATCACCCCCCAAAAGCAAAATATCTACGTAGCAGAGATTTTGAGTATGGCTCAAGCTGCTTACTGATTAACGCTTTTGCACACAACACTCTGCACAAACCTGCGTAGTCATTGTTCCTAGTAAAACAAGCCTTTGTTGACAACTGGAGACAAATGATCCTTGCTGACCAAGTTCACTGTTCTCACACAGCTTAATAGTTGGAGCGCTGCTCCCTGGCCACAGCCAGGAAAACTTGACGTGGTTGTCAGAAAAAGAAAAGAAAGAAGAGAAAGAAAGGAAAAAAAAAAAAAAAACAGAGAAGGAAAAGTTTTTCTTTTGAAGGTGAGGAGTCTAAACGATCTCATGCACTAAATATGCCTGTAGTTTACATCAGTATGTCTCCTTCACTTATTAATGTTGTGAATTTTTAAATCATTGTTGTTCCAACCAAACAATTTATAATATTAAGAATTCCCACTGTAAAAAAGTATTTCCCTTTTCCACATGGGTTGGGATGTGACAGACTGAATATTTGTTTTTATGTTTAAACAGTTTCTTGTTACAGTATTTGGAAATACTGGCTGTAGCAATGAACTGGAAAAGCCTACCTCATTTTAAGAAAACCTAGTTGGAAAAATATCTTAAGTTTCAAACAGAATAGTCTAATTTCTGTTATGTTGATCAAAAAACAAAAAAAACATTCACTTCAGGGTTACTTTCAATGACAAGTTTCCCACAGCATTTCATTTATTCACAAATATTAGAGTTCCACTATGTATGAGGCCTTTTCAGGTGCTATCATATAAAATACAAAATTCAATTCATTAAAGTTGTATTTACTCCCAGGTTTTAGGCCGCAAAACACTTACATGAGACAATGTAAACCTAAAAATAAATAATAAAAATAAAAATTCCCTCCACTAAAGGCTATGTAAAACTTCTGAATTGCAGATGCTTTCCTTTCTTTAGTCCATAGCAATTGATTAAAAGTATTTTTTGAGACCAGGATTCCCTTGGGAGATGACTCAACATCACCTCCGGTGAGAATCATTTTCAGTTACATTGAATCTAGGGAATCTTTCACACAGTATAATCTCATTAGGCACCAGAGGCCACATCCAATCTTAACTCCACCATGTGAAAATCAGAGAAATGTTTTAGAAAGGAATTTGACAATAAGTATAGTCATCAAGACGCTCTTCCCTTCACCCATTCTACTTGAAAATAATTTTAAGGAAATAGTCCAAAAAATAAGGGGGAAATGTGTATTGTGCAAATATGTTAATAGTGGATTACTTGTTATAACAAAAACACCCTTTGAAGTAATCTAAACATCTAACATAAGACATGGTTATGCAGAGTCTCTAAGCAGAATATTATGCAGCCATAAACTTACAAAAGCTTCCTAAGCTCTCATAACTTTCACCTAAGCTTCTTGTGGCTTAGGCGATAAAGAATGCTGTCTGCAATGCAGGAGACCTGAGTTCAATGCCTGGATTGGAAAGATCCCCTGGAGAAGGGAATGGCAACCCACTCCAGTATTCTTGCTTGGAGAATTCCATGGACAGAGGAGTCCATTGGGTTGCAGAGACTGGGACACAACTGAGTGACTAACACTTACACTTTCATAAAAATTATGCCAACATGAACTAACCATTCACAGCAACTTTACATTTACTGAGAAAAAAATTTGACTATAGAATTATAGAATTAAGTCTATACTATGACACAAATATTTTAAAATATGCAAAAAAGCAAAAATAGTAGTTCCTGGTGAAAGCAAGAAGGTGAGCCTTGAGGTGTGACTGAAAAATCTAGAAGTACGATCTTTATCAGGCTTCCTTGGTAACTCAGATGGTAGTGAGTCTGTCCACAATGCAGGAGACCCGGGTTCAATCCCGGAGTCAGGAAGATCCCCCAGAGAAGGGAATGTCAACCCTCTCCAGTATTCTTGCCTGGAGAATTCCATGGATAGACCCAGGTCCGCTCCTTAAGAAAGGAGTTCCCAGTCTGTTTCAGGCAAAGTTGATTCCCAAACAGAGCTTCAGATAGTGTAAAACAATGTACCTAAAAGGAAGACCAAAAGGGAAGGAGGCGATCTCTTAGTAGACACCTGGTATTTACCCCTTTCCATCTCTAACCTCTGCCCAGAATAGAATTGACACAGGAGAAAGAATTTTTACTTCACTATGAGGAAGAATAAAATATGAATATACTCTTCTTTGTTCGAGAATGAGAGCACTTAGCTGTATAAGATACTAATCATCCTCCAACATTCTAACTTCCTTCCTGAAATACGCCTAAAACCTATCAGTTTACAATTAAAAAAAAAAAATCAAGTGCCAAATATCCCCCAACCCTGCACTGCTAAAACCACTGTGGCTACTTGAACTCAGAAGGCCTCTATGTAGCAACCAAAGCTACAACTTAACCATTTATGGACAACATAATACAAGTGTTACCAATGTTCTCTCACTTACTGATAACAGGAAAATGAACAATTTTCTGAACAAGTGTTCTCCCTGTGTGTCATTCCTCATGAGTCAGATACCTTCCATCACTGTATTTTGTGCCTATTTGACATCTTTCTTTCAGCTTTAACTTTCTTTAATTAAACCCTGAAGCACTCATGTCCCAAAGCATTCTTCTGTGAGTCAGGCTTTCCCTGGAGTTCAGACTTCCGAAATGGCTAGTAGACAGATGTACTAAAACCACTGTAACTACTGCAGCCATAGCTGGTGCTGCTGTAAATTCTTCATCATGAGGAAATGAGTTTGAAACAAATTATTAAAGAGTTGTTCTCTCTAGCCACAGCAATCGACAGCTTCTTTTCCTCTGTGACTAGGGATGATGAAGTTCTCATACTTTTGTATCCCCATGAGCAGACCTAAGTTGTGGTTTGCAGACCCTGTACCATTTCTAGAGACCTGGGTGCCAACTCTAGAACTTTTGTCATTAATGAGAAAACAAGGTTGAGAATTATTACACTAGTGTTCTCTATTTTTTCTTAAATGCAACAAATAGAGCAGAAGGCTTGGACTTTGGGAACTGTAGGGGATCAGACCATCATTAGGTCCTGTTTTGTTTGTTTGTTTGTTTCACTAAAAAGTGATCTAAATTTTTTTATGGTTTTCCATCACCTATTTCCCTTCTCTGATTAGACTACATCATGGAACAACAGACTGGTTCCAAATAGGAAAAGGAGTACCTCAAGGCTGTATATTGTCACCCTGCTTATTTAACTTATATGCAGAGTACATCATGAGAAACGCTGGACTGGAAGAAGCACAAGATGGAATCAAGATTGCCGGGAGAAATATCAATAACCTCAGATATGCAGGTGACACCATCCTTATGGCAGAAAGTGAAGAGGAACTAAAAAGCGTCTTGATGAAAGTGAAAGAGGAGAGTGAAAAAGTTGGCTTAAAGCTCAACATTCAGAAAACGAAGATCATGGCATCCGGTCTCATCACTTCATGGGAAATAGATGGGGAAACAGTGGAAACAGTGTCAGACTTTATTTTGGGGGGCTCCAAAATCACTGCAGATGGTGATTGCAGCCATGAAATTAAAAGAAACTTACTCCTTGGAAGAAAAGTTATGACCAACCTAGATAGCATATTCAAAAGCAGAGACATTACTTTGCCAACTAAGGTCCATCTAGTCAAGGCTATGGTTTTTCCTGTGGTCATGTATGGATGTGAGAGTTGGACTGTGAAGAAGGCTGAGCACTGAAGAATTGATGCTTTTGAACTGTGGTGTTGGAGAAGACTCTTGAGAGTCCCTTGGACTGCAAGGAGATCCAACCAGTCCATTCTGAAGGAGATCAACCCTGGGATTTCTTTGGAAGGAATGATGCTAAAGCTGAAACTCCAGTACTTTGGCCACCTCATGTGAAGAGTTGATTCATTGGAAAAGACTCTGATGCTGGGAGGGATTGGGGGCAGGAGGAGAAGGGGACGACAGAGGATGAGATGGCTGGATGGCATCACTGACTCGATGGACATGAGTCTGAGCAAACTCCAAGAGTTGGTGATGGACTCCTGGCATGCTGCAATTCACGGGGTCGCAAAGAGTCGGACACGACTGAGTGACAGAACTGAACTGAACTGAATGTTAAGTAAATATAAAAATTAAACAGTTTCTACTTGACTGTACCAACAGCTGCTTAAAAAGTCTTATGAGGTTATAACTAAGTGCAGTAGAAAAAAGGACCATGAGCAATGAGCATTATCCACTACAATCACCAGGTTTCAGGAGTATTAGCAAATGGTGTCTATTTCTTCACTCTGAATCATTAGACCTTTATCAGAATAAAGGGTGATAGATCCTATCTCACCCATCTGAATTACATTATAAACTAAGTTACTACTTTGACTTTAGTTTTTTCATGCTGAATTATTTCTGCAACCATTTAACTTGATCTTTTTACAAGTGCAATTCCAATTGATAAAATCATAATATGTCAATGATGGACATATATCTTATCTTTTTCATGATTATTTCATCACCTAAAGCCTAACTTTGACCTTCTGTTCTTAAGGTTTCCCTTCAGAAACCTTTTTTAAAAACAGTAACAATCATAAACAAGATTATAAAATAGCACCAGATCATAAAACTAACAGATAACCTTATCTTATTCATATAGTTAGAATGTGTTAGTCTCATAATTCGAGTAAAGCAAAAATGTCAGAAAAGATTTAAATTGTAAGTTGGATACATACAAATACTGAATCATCATGTTACATATCTGAAACTCATATATTATGTGTCAACTATATTTCAATAAAATTAATTAACTAGTTAAATAAAATATGAATTGGAATGCTAAAAGGAATAAGACAACTATCTAAAAAGCATATCCTTGTTCACTGAAGTTCACTAAATGAAATAGTCAAATGAAAAGAAATGATATAGATTGAGGAAAGAGAACTATGGCTACTCTGGGGAGGAAAACACATACATGTGTATGTGTGGGGTATATAATTTTTACACTAATTTCCACTGAAATTAACCTTTAAAGGCATTTGTTGTCCTTTTCTTTCAGAATATTGATTTCAAAATAACTGCTATCACTGGACAATTCCTCTTTATAATTATGACCCTACCAGAGTTTCCTTGCCTTTTTGTGTATGCTCTGGAACCTGAAGGTGCAGTAAAGTCAAGACTGGAAGAAGTGTGGTGGAGTACATAGGAAGGGGAACACTTCTATAAGTATTCCCAACAAGCAAAGGAAAATGAGCTCCAAGCCCAAGGAAAAAGATGATGTGTCCCAAAGTAATTCACTCTCAACTGTTTTTACAGGACTTGTGTTTTATGTTTTAAAATGCAAAGGAATTTTGCATTGTGCTCATAAAATAGCCATATTTGTTTTAATACAAAAATAACACTGCTGTTCTCTAAGTCTTGGAGTAAAATTACACCGTATTTATCTTGTGGTGTTGAGGCCCTCAGCAACGAAAGAAACTTACAGGGGTGCCTTAGGAGTCTGAGTATCAGAGAAAAGACAGTTTGCTGCTATGGACTTTCCTGATCCAACCGAGATCTCTGGAAATAACTTCCAAACTGGTCAGTTTCAGGTACATTGTGTCTTTTACAGTCCCTCATTGTAATACTTGGCTGGTTTGCATCTTTAATTCTCCTGCATCTCCAGGAAGTAGGGGGAAAAAAGTGTGCCAGCCAATCTATAGAAAACCTACTCAGGTTTGGCTCTTCTCCAGGAAATCTTATACTTGTTGCTCAACAACTTTCTGAGGAACAATTCTCTTTATTCAGAGTTCTATAGGAATCGATCTGTTCCTTCTGAGGTAAAATCAAACACATAGTGGTATTCTAAAGTCCCATGCTCAACAAAAAACCCTGAGTCCAGCTACTTATTGGGCATGACCATGCGCACCATGGAAATGCCCTGGTTGATGGAGGCTGTCTGACAACAGGCTCCCTGTACCAAATGAGATCTAACACTTGGAAACGTCAGGCTCCCTGTCCTCACTATGGGGCACTCTCAGGTCTCCAGACCTGCACTATTCAAATGAGTAGCCACCAGCTTGATGTGGCTATTGAGTGCTTAAAATGTGGCTAATCCAAATAGAGATGTATTACACAAAGTACAAACCAAATTCAGGAGCCTTAACATAAAAACAGTAAAATATGTCATTGGTGAAATTTTTCATTGATTATATATGTTAAGTATTGCAGTATTTGAGATATATTGTGTTAAACGAAATCTATTACTAAAATTAATTTCAGAAACCTAAATAGACATTTTTCCAAAGAACAGATACAGATGGCCAACAGGCACACAAAAAGGTGCTCAGCGTTGTTAATTATTAGAAAAATACAAATCAAAACTACAATGAGGTACCACCACCTCACATCAGTCAGAATGACCATCATTAAAAAGTCTACAAATAACAAATGCTAAAGAAGGTGTGGAGAAAAGGGAACCCTTTTACACGGTTGGTGGGAATGTAAATTGCTACAGCCACTATGGAGTTTTCTCAAAAAAAACTTAAAATAGTTAGCATATGATACAGCAATCCCACTTAAGCATATATCCAGAGAAAATTATAATTAGAAAAGATGCCTGTGTGCTAAGTCACTTCAGTCATGCCTAACTCTTTGTGACCCAATGGACTACAGCCTGCCAGGATCCCCTGTCTATGGGATTCTCCAGGCAAGAATACTGAGTGGGTTGCCACACCCTTCTCCAGGGGATCTTCTCAACCCAGGGGCTGAATCCAGGTCTCTTCTGTCTCCTGCATTGGCAGACAGGTTCTTTACCACTAGCACTACCTGGGAAGCTCTATAATTAGAAAAGATACATGCACCTCAGTGTTCAAAGCAGCACTATTTACAATAGTCAAAACATGTCAACAATCTAAATGTCCATCATCAAATGAATATACAAAGAAGATATGGTATGCATTTGTATACACACACACACACACACACATACACACACTGGAATACTACTCAGCCATAAAAAAGAAGCTGTCTGCAGCTATATAAATATGCCTGGAAGTTATCATACTAAGTGAAGTAAGTCAGAAAGAGAAAGACAAATACCATATGATATCATTTGTACGTGGACTCTAAAATATGACACAAATAGACTTATCTACCAAAGAGAAATGGACTCAGAGACACAGAGAACAGACTTGTGGTTGCCAAGGGGGAAGGCGGTGGGGAGGGGTGGATTGGGAGTTTGGGATTAGCAGAAGCAAACTATTATATGGATAAACAACAGAATATGGATAAACAACAAGGTCCTATTGTATGGCACAGGGAATTGCATCCAATATTCTGTAATAAACCATGATGGAGAATAATTTTTTAAAAAAGAAGAGACTGATTAAGTCACAAAAAGATAAATTAATAAAAATTAATTTCACTTGTTTCTTTTTACATTTTTGTTTGCCTACACAAAAATTAAAATTACGTACATGGCTCACATGTGTTCCTTACATTGTATTTCTATTGCATAGCACTGCTCTAGATAAGCTATGCATACAGAAGAGCCCAGCTTGGAATGTACATCGATGAAATTTCAATGTATCCCTGGCAGACTAGTGAGATTAACCCTTCAACTACTTGATCCCACATTAGAGATTCTAGGCCTTGGGTCTTCAGGACCTAAGTATTCAAGGACTTCTGTCCAAAAATCCTCCCTTAAGAAACAAATAACCCTAAGGAGACTGATATCTTAATCCATTTTTAGTAGCAAATCTACTTAATAATCAGAAGGATTTTAGCAAACTGATATGAGGGTCAATTCTTATTTAACCTGTGATGGAGTATAGAGCACAGAAAGGAGGAGGAAGTGGCCAGAAAGGAACAGCCAGAAATGATCAAGGTGAAAGGGTACCAAATGGACAGCTTACCCTGTCAGGTGATCCCAGAACCTCAATGTTCTGATTTTTGAGTAACACCAGTAAGACTGCCATTGGCACCTTTATCTTTAGATTTCTAATAGCTATGATGTGTGTGTATGTATGTATGTGCATTTGTGTGTATATATATATATATTTAATATTTACACACTGTTTTAGACACATATTTATGTTCATGCATGCATATATATGCAATACAGATATACTCATACACACATAGTACTAACACAGATATATACCTACAGGACCAACATCCTTCATGGCTGATTTAAAATTGTGAATGGGAAATCTATGCTTTGTAATGTCTCTCTCTTTCTACTGAGGAAATTTAGAATAAAGAATATATGAAATGATGGTTCCATCACTTTGGAATAATCTAGCTTAGGCATTAGAAGTAGGGCTTCCCTGGTGGATCAGCTGGTAAAGAATCTGCTTGCAATGTGGGACACCTGAGTTCGATTTCCGGGTTGGGAAAATCCCCTGGAGAAGAGAAAGGCTACCCACTCCAGTATTCTGGCCTGGAGAATTCCATGGACTGTATAGTCCATGGGATCGCAAAGGATTGGACATGACTGAGTAACTTTCACTTTCTTTCCAGGTATTGGAAGAAAGATTTAATAATGATTTTTAAACATGTAAAGGATTATTACAGAGGGCCAGAACATCAGAATGGATTACTAAGAGAAATCATAAATGCTTCTCTGACAGCTTTCTTGAAATAGGGTAGCCCTTAATCTTCTGAGATGGGTTAGATGGAGTCTATTTTGGAGGTGGGAGACAAAATAGCTACCACAATGATTTTTAACTGAAGAATAGTTGATTTACAATGTTGTATTAGTTTTAGGTATATAGCAAAGTGATTGAGTTATTCATATATATACTTTCTTCAGATTCTTTTCAATTATAGATTATTACAAGATATTTAATATAATTCCCTGTATTGTATAGTAGATCTTGGTTGTTTATCTATTTCATATATAATAATGCGTATCTGTTAATCACAAACTCCTAATTTATTCCTCCTCCCCTTCCCCTTTGGTAACCATAAATTTATTTTCTATGTCTACGAGTTTATTTCTGTTTTGTAAATAATACCTTTTGTATGATTTTTTTAGATTCCACATGTAAGAGATATATGATATTTGTCTTTCTCTGTCTCACTTCCCTTACTATGATAATCTCTAGGTCCATCCATTTTTCTACAAATGGCATATTTACTTTTAGAAAAGTACAGTCTCCCAGTACTGAACCAGGAAGAAATAGAAAATATGTATAGACCAATTACCAGTAATGAAATTGTTTCAGTAATTTTAAAACTGTCAACAAACAAAAGTCCAGGACCAGATGGTTTCACAGGTGAATTCTACCAAACATTTAGAAAATAATTAACACCTATCCTTCTGAAACTATTTCAAAACATTGCAGAGGAAGGAACACTTCCAACTTCATTCTATGAAGCCAACATCACCCTGATACCAAAACCATAACAAAAAAAAAGGAAATTACAGACCAATATTACTGATAAACATAGAAGCAAAAATCCTCAACAAAATACCAGCAAATCGAATTCAGCAATACATTTAAAGGATCAATACACCATTTGCAACTGGTATTTATCCCAAAGACTCAAGCATTTTTCAATATCTGCAAATCAACGTGATACACCGCATTAACACATTTCATATAATAAAAACCATAAGATAATCATGCAGAAAAAGCTTTCTTGAAGATTCAACATCCGTTTATGATTTAAAAACAAAACAAAACAAAACAAAAACCTCTCCAGAAAGTGGGCACAGAGGGAACATACCTCAACATAATGAAGTCCATTTTTTCACAAACTCACAGCTAGCATCATACTCGATGGTGAAAGGCTGAAAACACTTCCTCTAAGATCAGGAACAAGACAAGGATACCCACTCACACCACTTTTATTCAGTATAGTTTTGGAAGTCCTGTGTGCTGTGCTGTGCTTAGTCACTCAGTTGTGTCTGACTCTTTGTGACCCCATGGACTGTAGCCCTCCAGGCTCCTCTGCCCATGGGGATTCTCCAGGCAAGAATACTGGAGTAGGCTGCCATGCTCTCCTCCAGGAGATCTTCCCAACTCAGGGATCAAACCCGGTCTCCCACATTATAGGTGAATTCTTTACCATCTGAGCCACCAGGGAAGTCCTAGTGGTAGCAATTGAGGAAGAAAAACAAATAAAAAGAATCCAAACTGGAAAGAAAGAAGTAAAACTGTCACTGTTTGCAGATGACATAATACTACACACAGAAAATCCTAAAAATACTTACCAGAAAATTACAAGAGCTCATCAATGAATTCAGCAAAGTTGCAGGAAACCGAACTAATATATAGAAATCTGTTGCATTTTTGTACACTAACAACTAGATATCAGAAATAGAAATCAAGGAAACAACCCCATTTACCACTGCATCAAAAAGAATAAAATACCGAGGAATAAACCTACCTAAGGAGGCAAAAGATCTGCACTCCAAAAACTATAAGATGCTGAAGAAAGAAACTGAAGACAAGAGAAACAGATGGAAAAGTATACCACGTTTGCAAACTGGAAGATTAATAGGGTTCAAACGACCATGCTGCTGTTCCGTCACATCTGACTCTGCATACCACCCAATGAAATCTACAGATACAATGCAATCCCTAACAAATTACCAACGGCATTTTCACAGAACTAGAACAAAATTTTTTAATTTGTATGGGAACCACAATGATTTTGTTTACATTAGGAAATAACCAAAATCCTCCTCAAACCTACCTATTATGAGAAGATTTCCTTCATGAGGTAGAATTTAGAAGAGGATTTTGAATAGATGAAGTTGATCTGACTGTCCACATTTTTGTATTTCAAGGAAATGGACTTCCTTCCTTTGCTGAGAACACCAGACCACTCCCTATTTATTCCCTATCTCTCTGCTTTTCTCTGCTTGGGCACACACAAACCCACATACCCACAAAACCAGAACTTCCCTTCCTAAATCCCTACCTGTCTTTCCAGCCCCAACTAATGTTCCAAGCCATCCATGAATCTTTCTAGACCACTTCAACCCACCCACACTCTGAATTTCTTTAGTGGTATATGTTGTTGTAGGTTACATTGCACCTGAATTTCGCAACCAACTGAAACAGCTTATACTGCCCATTCCCTCTATGAAATATACTGACTATTGCCTATGGTACAGTGAATTTTCTTGACTAAGAAGTTACTTTCAAATATGCCAGTGTGCTTCACTTCCACCAACTGAGTAGGATATTTGCCAAGAGTCACTGTGTTTGTTCCCAAACCCATTTATGATAGGCATGTTTATGACAGTTATATGCTGTTATATTTACATACTTTAATTAAATATTACATAAAGTGAGTAGAAAAAGAAGGCAGATTGATTTTTTATAAAAACTACATTGGAAAGAGTAAAAAAATCTCAGCCACTTTTTCTAAAAAACCTATTGCTAAATTAGGTGTGGGGTAGATGTTTTGTAAAAGATCTTGGGGGCGGTATTAAAATCCAAAATGATTCTGTACTCAAGATTGCATCACAAATGTTTTAAGTTCTTACTCCACATTAAATAAATCAATACTTTGAAATTATAGAAGACTTATGCAAGACAGATGATTGAAGTAGACTCCAAGAAGAAGACCCATGATGATAAAAAAGATCTCGGTCCCAAATCAAAAGACTGGTAAATAAATATACATTTAGATGCTTTAAGTTGCTGTGACATGTTTAAGGTATTAAGGTAGAGCAGCTTTCTGGTTTCCCACATGAACAATTCTGTTAAAATCATCTGAACAATAACCAATCCAGATCATGCTGGCTAAAAGGGATTCTACTGCTTGGTAGGTATGTGACCTTAGACCTCACAAAAATTGTCCTTCTCTCAGAGAAAAGATTATTGTGGCCCACAGTCCTCAGCATTCCACACAGAATTAAGTCTTGTACAAAAGGGAGAAGTCATATTTGTTTAAGGAATCAGAAAATCTAAATTCTGATACAAATTTACTACTCCCTAGCTCTTGACTTTAAGCAATTTTCAGGTTTTCTAATCTAAATATAAAATAAGAACCATAACATCATCCCTATTTAATTCATAGGGTATTTACAGGAAACAAGACAGTATTATAAAGGCACTTTGAAAAGTGCAAGGATGTAACAGTATATGTTCAGCCTTTTTTCCTAAATGAATGAATAAAGAGATAAATACACAGAGGAAGAAGGATAGAAATAAATAAACAACACAAACACATGGCTATTCTTTCCCCCAATTATATGGTTATTTTCTACCAAAGCTGTCTTCTTAAAACAACATTCAAATCATGTCATTCCTTTCCTCAACATCCTTCAGGAACTTACCTCTGCCAACACACTGAAGGACTCTGCATTGAAGGACTTCATAGTATGTAGCTCCACAGGCTTGTTTCTCTCACCATAAGTCACAAGAGACTGCAGATTCTTCCTTACCATTTCCATATCCCCAGTCTTTGCCCCCTCTTACTCTGGCCTGGAATGAACTTCTTAAATTCATCTCTGAGTTGAAAAGCTTGAAAACTCTCCACCTTTTCCATTCCTCCAGGTCCTCTAGATTTCCCACAACACTACATATCTTTATTATTACCCTATCTCTGCCTTATGTTACAGTTAAGTTTTCCCTTGTTAAATGCCTCCAGGATGGAAACCTCTCTTTTCAGCTCTAAGTCAGCATAGAGTATGTCAAAGTGCCCTGTGCTGAGCACGGCAGGTCTATATGCAGAATTCCAGCTGACTATCAAAGTAGTTAAAGCTCCTGGGTTTTGTTCACTCTCATATCTTCTGTTCATTATTCTGGCATTTATTTTTCCTTTTCCAGTTTGACTTAGCAAACTACATAAAGAATAATCAGGGAAAAGTAATTCTTGGCTGTGTTTCCACCTCCCCTATCTGTTAGAAAAGGAAACACCCTATTTCAAGGAGGGCACATATAATTTATGAGTCTAAGAAGCAATAAATTTTCTTAAAATACTTCTTTTATTTTTAATGCTTAACAATGCTTTTGGTGCTCAGCATTTGGAGTGCGTTTGCACACACAAATCAATGTATATGATGAAGTCAGTAACTGTCCATAGGACGAAATAGACCACATTGTGTTCCTAAGTATGCAGATAGGAAGTAGGCTTCTCAAGATCTTATTTAAGGTAAAATGTTTCTGCAACTCCATAAGGGATTCTGTATGACTACAATTTACATACATTTTCTCTAAGTGCCTCTTTCGATTGTTTTAGGATTTCTAATGGCTCTCACTAAAATTTGAGTAGTAAGTAATCTACAGCCATCACTGTAGTATTTTCTAAACTGAAACTGGATTTCAGAATCCCCAATAACTGCTGCTGACTAAAGGCATCTACCTGATATGAAATTTGCTAAGGTTAAAGGAAAGAACTGGCCTCATCCTTTTCCTCCTGTCATTTCCTAAAACATAACTGCATTTTTTCCATTGTAGAACTTATTTAGAGCTCTTAAATGGGCTTTTCAAGTTTTGTTTCTTTTAACACCTGAAAAATACTGTAAACTATATTTAATTTGTTTTAATGACTATTGTCCAATGAAATCATCTCTATCATTTTCCTGAGGCTCTTTCACAGTCTTTAACCAAACTCTGACACTAAAGGAATTAAAAAGCTTTATCCTAAATAAACTAGCTGACACTTAGTTTGGTTTAAGCAAAAGATAAAACATTTGTGAGATGGTTATAGTCTCTATTCAGTATGTCTTGTCACTCAAACATCTGAATGCTTCAAACACTGTGGATTTTAAAAACACCTTGTCAGTCATCTTTCTCTTGGTCTTCATGAGTTCAGTGTGTACCAAAATGCTCTTAAGATAATCTCTCCCTGTGCCATTTGTATCTCCAGCCTCCTACAAAGTTTAAATCTCACAATTGCCTGGATTTCCTCAATAGCTATTTTCCCCTCTGCTAATAGTAGCATCAGCCAAAACCAGCTATTTTACAGGGACATATCCTTAAAGCTCAACAGACAGTTGTTTTAAAATAAACGAACGATGCACTTTAACAAAGGATAATAATCTCATGGTGAAAAGAAGTAAAGAAATAAAGAGATACATTTTATATGATTTAAAGTTATAAAATTAATAAAACATATATAATTATATAAAGATAGCTACATAAAGGCTCTCTCACACACACAATCTCTCTCATCAAATCAAATTTGCACATATATGCTAGGGGTTAACAGACTCTCATTAAAGCCTATCCATAGATCTCTAAGGATGTTAAGAATTTCTGTGCCAGAAGCATCCCCCTATTAAAATTATGGAAAATAATACTACCACCATTGTACTTTAGCATTACTTGGGAAGATACAAACAACTCAGTAAGATGTGAAATAAAACATATAAATATTAAAACAGAGATATTATTACTTATAGAATATGATAGTACAGTGAGAAAACCCAAAATTAAGAACTGAAAACTGACACTTATAGCATGTCAGATAATGCACTAGGCACAAGGGGTAAAAAAATAAATAAGGTCCAATCAAGTCCTGTGTAATTACCCCTACCAACAAAAAATAAATAGAAGATACATGGAAATGAAGATTCCATTCACCATAAAAACAACATCAACAATAACAAAACATAACAATATTAACAAGAAAGGTGTTGGATCTATTTGAGGAAACTTACAAATCACTTCAAGAAACACAGAATTTTTAAAAAGACTGACTAGAGAACCATGCCATATTATTGACTCAGAAAACTAGCAATTATAAAGCAATTCCAATGAAACTGGACAGTATATATTCCTTTTTGAAAACTGGCAAAATGTTCCAAAGTTAATCGGGAAGGGTTGGAAGAGCTAGAACACTTTGGAATAAAAAGATAAGGAATTTGCCCAAGCCCTGAATAAAAAGGGTCCTAATGGTAAAATAATATTGGTACTGGCCAAAGATACAGAAAAATCACTGGAACAGAGGAGTGATTCCAGATAGAAACACCCCTATTTTATTTTAAAAGAACATAATTCACTGAGAACAGGATAAGCAATATTCATCTGTAGTTTGGGGGTACATTAACTGTACAGAAAAAGACCTTTTAAACCTTTACATCATACCATTAAGTAAGTATAAATTTAACCAGTGATGATTTAAAATTAATCATAAATGTTCATTTATATAAGCTAAGAAAATATAGGACAACTTTAGGGACAGAGAAATGCAGAGTAAAATAATAAAGATATACACCTTTTCACCTATTGTATTGAGAAGAATTAAAAATTATGATGTTCAATGCTAGTAAAGGTGAAGGAAGGTATCTCATAGGATACTTTGGGAATATAAATTGGTACCATGTTTCTGGATAGTAACTTGGCAACATACACCAAGGCAGGTCCACTGATCCAATAATTACACTTGTAGAAACTTTCACTGAGGACACCGTCAGAGAAGTGGTGAAAAAAAATTATAGTAGCTAAAATTAAAAGGAGCCTAAGGGTTGTTTTGGAGAAGGCAATGGCACCCCACTCCAGTACTCTTGCCTGGAAAATCCCATGGATGGGGGAGCCTGGTAGGCTGCAGTCCATGGGGTCGCTAAGAGTCGGACACGACCGAGAGACTTCACTTTCACTTAAGGGTTGTTTAAGCCCATATCAATTACTGGTATCCCTTGTAGCTAAGTCGGTAAAGAATCTGCCTGCAATGCAGGAGACCTCGGTTCAATCCTTGCATCAGGAAGATCCTCTGGAGAAGGAAATGGTAACCCACTCCAGTATTCTTGCCTGGAGAAGCCCATGGACAGAGGAGCCTGGCAGGCTACAGTCCATGGGGTCGCAAGAGTCAGACACAACTTAGTGACTAAACCACCAACGGTTGTTTGTCAATAAATAAATGATTAATTATACAATGGAATATAATTTTTTACAATTACATATTTGAAAAAATTTTAAATAAATTTCCCCTAAAGTATGTAGTTTTCAGAGAAAAAAAAGGCATTATTTAAATAAAGTAATATTACAGACAATATTAAACTTTAAAAAATAACTAATAGATAAAGATCAACAATGGACTTATGAAATCTGAATATATAGCCTTGGGTTTAGTTAATAGTTATATACCAAGGTTTGTTTCTTAGTTTTGACAAATGTAATATAAAGTAATTTAGGTAATATAGGTCAGTAAAATCTGGTTGGGAAATACCTTAAAATTCACTGTCAGTCCTCAAGTAAGCTTAGTCAGACGGCCCTCAGGGAAGTATCAGGGGCTTGTCTTTGGGCTTTATCTCTGCATTATCTTTGCAATATTTCTTTAAATCTAAAATTTATCCAAAAAGTTTATTTAAAAAGAAAAAAAAAAGGTAGACTCATAATGAGAAAAGAAGGAGCCTTTTGCTTCTGAGGATACCATCATCAAGGGGAACCATCAGTTCAGTTCAGTCACTCAGTTGTGTCCGACTCTTTTTGACCCCATGGACTGCAACTCGCCAAGCTTCCCTGTCCATCATCAACTCCCAGAACTTCCTCAAACTCATGTTAATCCAGTCAGTGGTGCCATCCAACCATCTCATCCTCTGTCGTCCCCTTCTTCTCCTGCCTTCAATCTTTCCAGCATCAGGGTCTTTTCCAATGAGTTAGTTCTTTGCATCAAGCGGCCAAAGTATTGGAGCTTCACCTTCAGCACCAGTCCTTCCAATGAATATTCAGGACTGACTTCCTCTAGGATTGACTGGTTAGATCTCCTTGCTGTCCAAAGGATTCTCCAGAGTTTTCTCCAACACCACAGTTCAAAAGCATCAATTCTTCAGCACACAGCTTTTTTTATGGGGAACCAAGTTCACTGATAAATTAGCCCTTGAAACTCTCAGAATCAACAGAAAAATAAACTAGTTGGTTTGCTATGGCAGAATTGAGGGTGATTTTCTGTTTTCACATGTTAACTTCTTTTTTATTACTACAATAGTAATATATTTAAAATTCTGAAGTCCTTTGGAAACAAAACACTGAACTAACCTAGGAGGACATTACTTGGATTCTTTTCTTCCTTTTCTCGTTTATCCAAGCAACCCTCCACATTCCTAACACGTGGAAATCATTCAATCTCTGGGTTTTTCCAATTCTATTTCTAGACACAGTTCTTTGGCTTACTATCACAAAGCCCAAGATATCATTCAGCAAATAAATTTTTCTGGTAAACACCAATGGACCCTTATGGATTTGTCATCTCCTAACCTGTCCCCTAAGAACACGGCATCTGGTCCCATCACTTCATGGGAAATAGATGGGGAAACAGTGGAAACAGTGTCATACTTTATTTTGGGGGGCTCCAAAATCACTGCAGATGGTGATTGCAGCCATGAAATTAAAAGACGTTTACTCCTTGGAAGAAAAGTTATGATCAACCTAGACAGCATATTCAAAAGCAGAGACATTACTTTGCCAACTAAGGTCCATCTAGTCAGGGCCGTGGTTTTTCCAGTAGTCATGTATTTGGATGTGAGAGTTGGACTGTGAAGAAGGCTGAGTGCCGAAGAATTGATGCTTTTGAACTGCGGTGTTGGAGAAGACTCTTGAGAGTCCCTTGGACTGCAAGGAGATCCAACCAGTCCATTCTGAAGGAGATCAGTCCTGGGTGTTCTTTGGAAGGAATGATGCTAAAGCTGAAACTCCAGTACTTTGGCCACCTCATGCGAAGGTTGACTCATTGGAAAAGACCCTGATGCTGGGAGGGATTGAGGGCAGGAGGAGAAGGGGACAACAGAGGATGAGATGGCTGGATGGCATCACCAACTCAATGGACATGAGTCTGAGTGAACTCTGGGATTTGGTGATGGACAGGGAGGCCTGGCGTGCTGCGATTCACGGGGTCCAAAGAGTCGGACACGACTGAGCGACTGAACTGAACTGAACTGAACTGAACTGAACCTGTCCCCTCTTTGCCTGCATAACACACTCCCTGACCAAACAGTCTAGATATTTCTTTGTCTATCACTAATGGAGATCCCATCACTCAGATCCCACCTCTCTGTTGCAAAAGCATAGATGAGCAACACTTCAAGGATCCTACAGAACTCAGAAACCTAGAAACTGAGACTAACAAAGGTTACATGAGATCCAAGGGTCTCCAGTTGCTCGATTCTAAGAAAAGCCAGATAAGTGGTTACAGAACTAGAAGCTCCCCATTTCTACCAGTGCAGGCAGCAGCCTCTACCTTCCTCTTCACACATAAGGAACGGAAAATAGACCTTCTTCAGGAGAAACACTGAAGGTTTCTCATGTAATCAAACTAATTTCATTTGGAAGAAAATAAATGGAAGTTTGGTATTCCCATTTTATTTACCTAGTTATTGACAACTCACCAACTCCTCACCCCCATACCCCTATCCCTTTATCTTCAGGGTAGACTCAGACCCAGGTTAAATGAGGGGGTGCTTTCAGTTTATGCTGTGACAGTGTTATGCAAGAGTAACCCAAAGAACACAAGATAATGCTTAACCAAAGTGAAAGGAGCAGGGCCTGTTCTAACTTGTCTCTATTCAAAAGGGGCACCTTCTTGTCACTGTAACATGCAAACTATGAAAACACATTACTTAAATTTGCTGACTTTTGAGCCTTTCTGCGATATCATTTTGTAATTTCAAAGAAAAAGGTAAATTTCCTCCTTTGCCACGTGAAAGAAGGTATATAAAAGAAGGGAATGTGTATCAGGACTTAAAGGATCTACTTGAGCTCTTAACTTCTGAATATTTTCACCAGAAGGACTAATCTTTATTTTTTAAGTCCAAGACTTCCAAGAACTGGGAAAATTCAAGTATGGCAGGGCGGGGGTATGGAAATAGAGAAGCAGGGGAATTGAGCGATTGTACAGAAAGACAGGCAGTGACCCCACCAGCCTTATATCTTTTCAGGTCAAGTCCCCAGACCCACCCCCAGCCAACCAGCTATTTTATTAAGGTAGTTAAAAGACTGACATTGAACTTGAAGGTACTTTCCAAGCTCATCCTATTAGTCGAGCACTTGCTCCATTCACACAGAATTCTGGAAGCATGAAACTCAAGAAATACTTTCAGCTCTTAACTGCCTAAAGTCTATCTTTTTTCTCCATGTCCTACTACATGGAGCTTCAATGTCCAGTACAGTAGCCACTAATACATGTGGTTCTTGAGCAATGAAATGGAGCTCATCTAAACTGAGGTGTCCTCTAAATATAAAATACATACCGGATTTCAAAGACTTAGTAAGAATAAAAGAATGTAAAATATCTTATCAATCTCTTTTTATTCTGATTACACATTGGGATGATAATGTTTTCAATATATTTGGTTAAATAAAATATGTTATTAAAATTGACTTTACTATTTGATTTTTTTACTTTTTCATGTGCTTACTAAAATATTTTAAAATTATTTCTGTGGCTCATGTTTGTGGTTACCATAATGTTTCTACACAGCAGTGCTGCTCTGGAGATAATGTGGTTCTAGTATTAAAGACATTTAAACCCAAGCAGCAAACACAGGCTAATATTTCCAAATTTTATGGACTTCAAGTAAACTGATGAGGGAACTGAAATCCAGTTAACTCATCCCAGGGTAAAATCCATTTATAGAGATCACCTGTGTCCCATCCACAGAAAATATTAATATCAAAAAGCTCTGATGGTCAACTCAGGTCTGGGGTAAAAGCCCACAATTCAACATGAGCAACTCTTTCCATTGGTGATACGACAGAGTGAGATATGGGGCTTGAAGACTCTGCTGTGATGGAAGCAATGAAGAGGAGATATGGAGATGGAGGAGAGGGAAGAATGAGAGAGAGTGGGAGAGAGAGGAAGAAGGGCAGATTGAGACGGAAAAAGAACAGAGAGGATGGTGAAGGTATGAATGGGAAGATGGCGATTAGAAGAAACAGACATGTAGGAAAGAATCTCTCTATGGTGGGTAAAAATCAAACACTACTCAGAATAATTCTGAAGGCTAAGAGTAAGAAGGTCAGTATCAAGAATAAAGTGACAAGTGACCAGGGAGACAATCCAAGAGAGTCAACCCACTCAGCAAAAAAAGCACAAAAGTGAAGATAAAAGGATATACCTCTGGCATCCTGAGCCCTTATTATAGCCCTGAGCAAAATGGACAAAGCCACGTCATGTAATTCACTCTTTTCTCTGCCTTTCATCTTTGTCAATGACCATAAACCTACAATTTCACTAAGTACAATTCCCATTTCAGAAAGTCATAAATCACATGGTACTGCTCATGAACCTGCAAAATGGATCTTTTTCACTTTCTTCTCTGGAATCTCTCACACACACAAAAAGCACCATACTCCTCCAATGAACAGATATGAATTTCTTAAGGTTTTACGGTTCAAATATAACACATCATAACTAAATATATCCTCTCATATCTCCAGAAAGTGTTCTCTAGAGGTCCAGAGCTATGCTCTGACAGCTCACGTGCAAGGTAGCTGTCTAGTGCTCAAAATACACTGTCATGGAGGGACAAATAAAATAGAAACGAATGGTTACAAGAGAGACCCCGGTTAGTTCAAAAAGTCTCTTTAACCATAAACGCGGTGCTCAAGGGGGAGAAAGGGGCAAAGGGGACAGAAAATGCTGTGACTCTTTCCTGGGTGAGAGATAACATTGGCCGCTCATAAGTAGGACTGTTGACACAGCTATAATATAAAAAATGCTCATTAATACCTGTTAATTTTGCAAATTCACCCAATCATTCACAGAAATGACTCACAGAATGCGAAGTGGCATGGACTTAGCTAGATGCCAGGCAGCAATTAGACCAAGCTGGAGATAGTAGCTGAATGGTTCCCTCTCTCCTTTTCTTCTTGCTAGAAGCCTAAAAGGCTAAACCAGAGGTTCTCAAACTCTCTCAGTCCCTGGTGTCTTAGTAATTTTTTAATGGCACCCCTGGGCCAAGAGAAATAATAACCATTCCATTTTTAAATAGGTAGATCCAAACAACTTACTGAGTATTTATGTTCTAACAACTTAGTAGGCATTCACAAACTAGAAACAAACTGATACGAAAGTAATATTTTTATTTCATTCTTAAATAACCACAATTTTTAATAAGATGTGTATACTACTGGCACTTAGCAGCTTCTCAAACTTTGAAATGAGCTTGACCTCCCCCACCTCATTTTCTGCTCCACATTAGTTTGTATACAATACTGTTTTTTAAGGACACTAAACCCCAAGAGCCCAGCTTTGCAAAGATATGATATCATTAAAAAAGAATGCAGTGATCTAATATTGAAACTATGAACTACCTTGAGCCAGTGGTTCACAGAGTAACTGACAGATATTAACTATTTTTGTCTTCTTGAAAAAAAAAATTTAATCCCACAGCCTCCCTGTGAATTCACAGTGTCACCCCAGGGTACTTCAGAAAACTGTTTGAGAAACTGCAAGGCTGGGATTTTCCTACTGCAACCAATTTAGAGTGTCCTCACTGGTTTACATCTCAGAGTAAGGGCAAAATATCTGTATGGCCCAGACTGAAATGGCCTGAAGTAACATCTGCTCTGTTCTACTAAAAGTGGTCTACATTCAAGATACAGCAGCTTTTGGGTAACTGATAAACCCCAGGGTGACTCAGAGAGACCCTGTAGACTCAGGAACAGGGAGGACAGTAGGTATGGTGTTAACGGATCAATCACTTCTTTAACTACTTCATTCTAATGTATTAATAGGACAGTGTTGCGAACCGTGGCGGTTTGTATACTTTTCATTAATTAACACATGAGATAAATGTTCAGTCAATATTACACTGTTAGCTGAGAGAAAACCATGTACATGTTTACTATAATCATATGATTGTGTCCCTGATAAGACAGAAAACTAAAGTCTAAAATAAGCAAAGACTGCCCTGAAACTAAAACCTAGAGGAAAGACTGGCTTGTGAATTCATTCATTCATCCAGGATTCTACAGATGCTTTTACGTTTCTATCATAGTCCAGACACAACGTATTCCACAGGACACATAGCAGTGAAAAGCCAGGCACAAGAGGACTTGTTAAGGCCAACAGTGGCCTCCATCTTCCCCAGTTCAACAGGGAATTTTCAGGCTTCCTCTCTCCCAGCCTTCTAGGAACTTTTGACCAAGTTGGTCACTCCTTTTTTCTTCAAACGTTTTATTCATTTGGCTTCCAGGACATTTTCTGTCTTTGTGTTCCTCTTACTTAACTGGCTGTACTTGTCAGTTTCTTCCTCTTCTCAGCCTCCAATGCAGTTTTCCCAGGCCTCAGTCCTTGGCTGTTTCTCCATCCTCACTCTCTCCCTGGGTATGATATCAAATGTCATCTCTATGCTGTTAACTCTCACATTTCTATCTCTAGCTTCCACTTCACTCCAGAGCTCCAGACTTGTGTATCCAACTACGTACTTGACATCCTCATTTTGGAGCAGTAAACAGGTATCACAGATACAATGGGCTCAAAAAATAAAGTCCTGATTTCCTTCCTACCCTCAAACTCAATTTTTTGATATCATCATATCCAATCCTTCAGCAAGTCCTATCATCAAAACTCATCTCAACTGGGGCAGTGCAATAAACTAACTGGTTTTCCTGTTTGTACTCTTGCCCTCCCACCCACTCTATTCTCAGCATGACTAGAATCTCCTTTTTATAAGTTAGACTATATCAGTTATCTTCTTAAAGTCCTTCAAGGGAGTCTCCATCACACTTGAAACCTCTGAACTCCCTACTTTATGGTCTCTAAGGACATAAATGATCTAGCTACACTGGAATAACATCAAGTCCTATGCACTTGCTTTTATCTCTTCCAGGAACACTCTTTCTTAGATCTTCAGATGCCTTACTCTTCACTTAAATCAGAGAATCCCTCCCTAGACACCCTTTCTAAAATGTTATTCCCATCCCTCTGAACCCCATTAATCTGCTGTGTTTCTCTCTATTGCACTTAACACTCTATGAAAATATATCTTAGGCATTTACTTGTTAATTGCTATTCCCACTAGAACATTAGGTGAGATTTTGTCTTGTTCACACGGGCATGCAGTGGGCTCTCAAATTCTTAGTGAAGTAACAATCTTCTGTCCTCACGAAGTTTACATCTGGTGAAAGATGACAAAGCAAAGACCTTGAGCTCAAAAGATCTGGTTATCTGGTCTAAAGTCTGTTGTTTACTGTGCTAATTTCACACTATACTACTTAACATACTAGCATGTCTTATGTACCAATGAGGGCTTCCTCAGTGGCTGAAATGGTAAAGAATCTGCCTATAATGCAGGAGACCCAGCTTCGATCCCTGGGTTGGGAAGGTTCCTTGGAAAAGGGAGTGGCAACTCACTCCAGTCCTCCTGCCTGGAGAATTCCACAGAGAGAAGAGCCCGACAGGCTACAATCCATGGGGTCGCAAAGAGTCGAACATGACTAAGCAACTAACATTTTCAATTTATGTACCAAAAATTATATGAAACTCTGAAAATATCTTCTTAATTTTTTAAGTTTCTATGAGCTACATATAAATGCTATATCTTAGTCACTTTCTCAGGATCCTAAAGATGATCCTAGGGGGAGTTTAGATTCAATCTCAGGTGGATCATACTTCTGGTCTACACCTTTAAACAATAAGCTATGCTGTGTACTGTCTCTACATATCTTACCTGTAAAATGAAGGAATTGACTAGAATGACCTCTGATGCTTTAATTCTACCTCCTATCACAGGAAAAAAAATGCTGTCACTTGTACTGCTTGAAATTTCATTTCTGTATTAAATCACAAGAACTCATTTACCCAAATACAATTCACTGAAGACAGCTGACCACAGGCCAATGCAGAACCAGGCACATACAGAGACCACACGCCATGTTATTTGATGAGGCATCAAAGGAGACATTTATCATACTACTTCATCCATCCCCCATATTAGCCACATTATGAACGCTTTCCCTCTAAAGATTATAAATTTAAATAAGAACTAGAGGTGACAGGTTCACAACCTGAAAAAGCCAAATACTTCAGTAAAACACAATCATCCTGGCTCTTCATCTTTCACCAGGAAAATCAGCTGCCTGACTTATGCAGAAAGAACCAAACAAACTCCTTGCCTCAAGTTTCCATTAACTCCTAACTGTACAGGATGGAGTGCCTCCGATGGACCCCTGTTAAAGTTTGACAGCTCTAAGAAAATTCTCTGGGATCCTCCAGCTCAATTCTGGAATAGCACAAGACCTAAGAACAGGTATACAAGTTCAGAGATGCAGTAAAGTGACATCACTTCTTTCTTCTACCGCAATATAAATTAGGAATAGCCCATATGTTCACCCTATCAAGATGCCACTGGCTCTCACTGCCGATGCTATCTAGCATATCCACAACTGTAGGCAGACATTTTACACACACACACACACACACATACACATCTTTCTTCTCAGCCTTGTGGTTCTTGATTATATATGGGGTGGATATCATCCATTATGATAATGATGCATGTATTTCACTGCACCTTCTCAGAGATATGGGCTCCAGGCCTGCAGGCTCCTCCTCTCAGCTTCTAGGTTCGGGTTACTTAGAATTCCTTCCTTTCAGTCATCTAGCCCTAAGGTGGTACCTGTTTCCTATGTACTACTTGAGAGTTCTGTTCATTTCCCCTTTTCAGTCCTTCAGTATATGCTTAATCCATTAATTTCTGATATTAGATTTTCTGTTAAAATAATGGATGTAGTTGTTCTTTTCCGAACTGGACCATGGCTGATACATCATTGGATGGCCATTTATCCCAGCTTCCTTACATTACACAAAATCACCCCTTATCACTAAAAACAACAGAGAATGCAACACCAATTCTTCCCTGAAACATGTTATTAATAAAACACTCTTGTGTCCCTCAAAGGAAGCTCCTCTTAATGTCTTATTTTAACTTATCCACTTGAGATAGCTTATCTTCTTCTCTTGTCAATGTAGACTAAAAATATTCCATGTGACCTAAAGTATCTATGTATAAAGATATATTTCTAATGTATAAAACAATGGAGGAAAAAGCTGTCCATGGGAACTTTAACCTATTAATTTAATAAAAGACTTTATATAAGTATGGGCTTCCCTGGTGGCTCAGACGGTAAAGCGTCTGCCTGCAATGTGGGAGACCCAGGTTCGATTCCTGGGTCGGGAAGATCCCCTGGAGAAGGAAATGGCAATCCACTCCAGCACTCTTGCCTGGAAAAATCCCATGGATGGAGGAGCCTGATAGGCTACAGTCTATAGGGTCGCAAAGAGTCAGACATGACTGAGCGACTTCACTTTCACTTTCACTTTCCTTCTATAATATATTAAAAAATATATAGCTGTATGTAACTGTATATTAAACAGTTCAGTCACACAACCGTGTATGACTCTTTGCGATCCTATGGACTACAGCATACCAGGCTTCCCTCTCCTTCAACATTTACCGGACCTTGCTCAAACTCATATCCATCGAGTCAGTGAAGCCACTCACCCATCTCATCCTCTGTTGTCCCCTTATCCTACCTTCAATCTTTACCAGCAGCAGGGTCTTTTCCAATGAGTCAGCTCTTCACATCAAGTGGACAAAGTATTGGAGCTTCAGCTTCAGCATCAGTCCCTCCAATGAATACTCAGGGTGGATTTCCTTTAGGATTCACTGGTTTGATCTCCTTGCAGCCCAAGAGACTCTCAAGAGTCTTCTCCAACACCACAGTTCAAAAGCAATCAATTCTTCAGTGCACAGCCTTCTTTATGGTCGAACTCTCACATCCATACATGATTATTAGAAAAACGATAGCTTTGACTATATGGGCTTTTGTAGGCAAAGTAATGGCTCTGCTTTTTAATATGCTGTCTAGGTTTCTCATCACTTTTCTTCCTAGGAGCAAGGCTCTTTTAATTTCATGGCTGCAGTCAAAATCTGCAGTGATTTTGGGGCCCCCAAAAATAAAGTCTGTCACTGTTTCCATTGTTTCCCCATGTATTTGGCCATGAAGTGATGAGACCATTTGCCATGATCTTCATGTTTTGAATGTTGAGCTTTAAGCCAACTTTTTCACTCTCCTCTTTCCTCTTCATCAAGAGGCTCTTTAGCTCCTCTTTGCTTTCTGCCCTAAGGGTGGTGTCATCTGCATATCTGAGATTATTGATATTTCTCCCTGCAATCTTGATTCCAGCTTGTGCTTCATCCAGCCTGGCATTTCACATGATGTACTCTGCATATAAGTTAAATAAGAAGGGTGACAATATATAGCCTTAATATACTCCTTTCCCAATTTGGAACGAGACCATTGTTCCATGTCCAGTTCTAATTGTAGCTTCTTGACTCACATACAGGTTTTGCAGGAGGCAGGTAAGGTGATCCGTATTCCCAACTCCTTTAAGAATTTTCCACAGCTTGCTGTGATCCACATGGTCAAAGGCTTCAGTGTAGTCAATGAAGCAGATGTTTTTCTGGAACTATCTTGCTTTTTCTATGATCCAACAGATGTGGGCAATTTGATCTCTGGTTCCTCGGCCTTTTCTAAATCCAGCTCTAAATTCTGAAGTCCACGGTTCACATACTGTTGAAGCCTGGCTTGGAGAATTTTGAGCATTACTTTGCTAGCGTGTGAGATGAGTGCAATTGTGTGGTAGTTTGAACATTACTTGGCATTGCGCTTCTTTGGAACTGGAATGAAAACTGACCTTTTCCAGTCCTGTGGCCACTGCTGAGTTTTCCCAATTTGCTGCCATATTGAGTGTATCACTTTCAAAGCATCATCTTTTAGGATTTGAAATAGCTCAGCTGGAATTCCATCACCTCCACTAGCTTTGTTCATAGTGATGCTTCCTAACATCCACTTGACTTCACATTTCAGGATGTCTGTCTCTAGGTGAGTGATCACACCATCATGGTTATCTTGGTCATGAAGATCTTTTTTATATAGTTCTTCTGTGTATTATTGCCACCTCTTCTTAATATCTTCTGCTTCTATTAGGTCCATACTATTTCTGTCCTTTATTGTGCCCATTTTTGCATGAAATGTTCCCTTGGTATCTCTAATTTTCTTGAAGAGATCTCTAATCTTTCCCATTCTATTGTTATCCTCTATTTCTTTGCATTGTTCACTTAGGAAGCCTTTCTAATCTCTCCTTGCTGTTCTTTGGAACTCTTCCTTCAGATGGGTATATCTTTCCCTTTCTCTTATGCCTTTAGCTTCCCTTCCTTTCTCAGCTATTTGTAAGGCCTCCTCAGGCAACCATTTTGCCATTTCTTCTTCTTGGGGATGGTTTTGATCACCACCTCCTATACAGTGTTACAAACCTCCGTCCACAGTTCTTCAGACGCTCTGTCTATCAGATCTAATCCCTTGAATCTATTTGTCACTTCCACTGTATAATCGTAAGGGATTTGATTTAGGTCATACCTGAATGGTCTAGTAGTTTTCCCTACTTTCTTCAATTTAAGTCTGAATTTGGCAATAAGGAGTTCATGATCTGAGCCACAGTCAGCTTCCAGTCTTGATTTTGCTGACTATAGAGCTTCTCCATCTTTGGCTGCAAAGAATATAATCAACCTGATTTCTTTATCGACCATCTGGTGATGTCCATGTGTACAGTCGTCTCTTGTGTTGTCAGAAGAGGGTGTTTGCTATGACCAGTGTGTTCTCTTGTGAAAACTGTTAGCCTTTGCCCTGCCTCATTTCGTACTCCAATGACAAAGTTGCCTGTTACTCCAGGTATCTCTTGACTTCCTACTTTTGCATTCCAGTCCCCTGTGATGAAAAGGACATCATTTTTTCTGGTGTTAGATCTAGAAGGTCTTGTAGGTCTTCCTGCAACCGTTCAACTTCAGCTTCTTCGGCATTAGTGGTTGGGGCATAGACTTGGATTACTGTGATATTGAACTGTATGCTTGGAAATTAACCAAGATTATTCTGTCATTTTTGAGATTGCACCCAAGTACTGCATTTTGGACTCTTTTGTTCATTATGAGGGGTACTCCATTTCTTCTAAGGAATTCTTACCTACAGTAGTAGATAGAATGACCATCTGAATTAAATTCACCCATTCCAGTCCATTTTAGTTCACTGATTCCTAAAATGTCAATGTTCATTCATGCCATCTCCTGTTTGACTACTTCCAATTTACCTTGATTCATGGACCTAACACTCCAGGTTCCTATGCAATATTGTTCTTTACAGCATGGACTTTACTTTCACCACCAGACACATTCACAACCAGGCATTGTTTCTGCTTTGGCTCTATTTCTTCATTCCTGCTGGGGCTATTTACAGTATATACAGTTATATTATATACATATATATAGTTCACATAATATATATCATTTCAAAGGCTTATATACATACTTACATGTTACAAGTTACAGATAAGTACACAAATCCTATAAAATTCGTTTATCCTTGTTAATAAACTAAAATTTATAAAATCTCTTGCTTTTTAGGGGCTTCCCTAATGACTCAGCTGCCTGCAGTGTGGGAGACCTGGGTTTGATCCCTGGGTTGAGAAGATCCTCTCGCTTTTTAAAGTTTCTCCTTTCTTCACATTTGATTTTGTTTATATGGATTCTCCTCATAATTATATGTATGTGTCCACTCCCTAAAAGCATAAACATAAATGTATATACATATATGTGTGCATGGATCATAGAATGCCTAGCATTGTACCTTGCCCTGTAAATGCTATGCTAGATTGAATTACAATCACAAATATACTGAGATTTCAGGCTGCATCTTGTTCACCTTTGACTCCCTAGTAGCTAGCACGATATCATGTTGGAAACAGAAAACATCGGTTGATTTTTTTGACAGCACTAGAAACATAAAGAAGCTCTTAAAAATACAATCAGAAAATGTAAAAAGAATTTTATTTAGAAAGACATCTATTTTGTCATATAAAGTATATATGGAGCTTACAGAAAAGGGATTTAAGAGGAAAGGCTAGAATCAAAAATATAAAGAGTACACATATGCCAAGTAGTTTAAGGGCTGCAAAAAGGAGATCCTCTTCATTCTTCACACTGCACTTCTCTACCCCCCACAAACAAGTTCTACCATAAATGATGTCTTTCTTTGTCTTAAGGTATTGACCCAATTAAAAAAAAACACCTCTGATGATTATGATACTTTTAATCAGTTGATCATCTCTTTTGCTAAAAGCAAACTTAGATTTATGTCAGTGGGTTTGGGGGACACTGCCTGGTAGGAGCCATCTGGAAGTTGTGGGGACATTCTGGGTTGTTACCATTATCGGCATTCAGTGCTGAAGGGATGCCACACAATAAAAAATTATCCAAGATGATTTTCAAGTGTCTCACCAGAGGTTCATGTAGGTAAAAACCTGTTAATAATCATCTGAGTTTAGAACCTAAGTCAATTTTATTTTCATAATTCTTATTTATACTTAATTATCTAAAATAAAATGATAGTGAAAATCAAGTAAATTATCATTTTGATAGAAATACTATGAAGTATTGTCCACCATTTCATGAAATCCTATCACTGAAAGCAAACAACTAGATATCTGAGTCACCAGTACAACAAATACAATTCTAAATCATCAGAATTCTAACTAATTTCACTTTTAGGTCCAAGCTTATCTACTTCATTATGTCTTTTAGTGTAGGTGTGCTTGAATAATTTCATATTTAAATGCAATTTGTTTTATTATAAATTGTTTTCATTTTCCTTGTACTTTAGTTATAAAATTGTATCAAATTTTTAAAATTATATCCATAGGTAGACAATACTGTTCGTGAATTTTGTTTGAGAATAATAAAGAAGTTAATAAAAAGTAGGGCTATGAAATGCAGGTTTAGATGGAGACGGAGGGCAGGACAAGAGAAGCAAAAGAATATCTGGTGGGAACACGACACTGAGAAGAAAGACCAGATGTGGGGGATTGGTCCTTTCAACAAGCCACCGAGAGTACGGGGTTACTTGGTGAATGCTTAAAGATGAAATGTCTTTGTTTAATCCTTTTTTCCTAGGCAAAAATGTCACACCAGTGTTTCCCATAGCTTGAAGGTGCTGGCCAGATGCATGGAAGGAAAAGAGAAACTGGAGTAAGAGACACCCACATTCAAACCCTGATTCTGTCTCCTATAATTCATGTAAACTTGAGCAAATAACTTCACTTCTCTGAATGTCTGTTTCTACATTTGTAAAATGGAGGTAATAGAAAAAGGCCTTACAGTTTGGCTCTGCTGAGTCTTAGAGCCTGTCACCATCTCTTCCATGCCATGGGCCTTCAACAGATGTTAACTCCATGACTCAGCCACAAAAAAGAATGAAACAATGTCATTTGCAACAACATGCATGCAACTAGCGATTATCATACCAAGTGAAGTAAGTGAGAAAGAGAAAGACAAGTACCATATGTATTACATGTGGAATCTAAACTATGACACATATGAACCTATCTATGAAACAGAGACAGAATCAGGGACATATAGAATAGACTTGTGGTTGCCAAGTGGGAGGAAGGTGGGAGAGAGGCGGACTGGGAGTTCGGGATTAGCAGATGCAAACCGGTATGTACAGAATGGATAAACAAAAATGCCCTACTGTATAGCACAGTGAACTATATTCAGTATCCTGTGATAACCATAATAGAAAATAATATGAAAAATAATGTACAAAGATATATACAACTGAGTCACTTTGCTGTAGAGCACTAATTAATATAACACAGTAATTTAACTATACTTCAATAAAAAATAAATTTAAAAATTAAAAATCTAAAAAAAACCCAAAGGTTAATTCCTACCCACCTGCTCCTAGATGTTACATAATTTCTAGTGCTTCTTGAAAGAGAGAAAAGTCCAGATGATAATATGATTAGTTATCCACAGCTTTCCAGGTGGTACAGTGGTAAAGAATCCACCTGCCAATGTAGGAGATTTAAGAGACACTGGTTCAATCCCTCGGTCAGGAAGAGCCACTGGAGCAGGAAATAGCAACTTGTTTCAGTATTCTTGCCTGGAAAATTCCATGGAAAGAGGAGCCTGGTGGGCTACAGTCCATGGGGTCACAGAGTCAGACACCACTGAGAGATTGAGCACACACACACATAACAAATTACCAGCAACTTAAAAGCTTAAAATAACATACATATATTATTATCTCAGTTTCTGTGCTTCAGGAATCTGAATATGGCTGGAGTGGGTCCTTTGTTTCAGGGTCTCTCACAAGCTTGCAATCAAAGTGTCAGTGAGAGCTAGTCTCATCTGAATGTTCAGCTGTGGAAGCATATACTTCAGATCTTACATAGCTCTTGGTAGAATTCACTTTCCAGACAGTTGACAGACTGAGGACTCAGTTCTTCATTGTTTTTTTGGCAGAGTCCCTTCTCTGTTACTTGCAACATGGGCCTATCCAAAATTGCAGCGTTCTTCGTCAAAGATACAAACCAAGAAGACAATTAAGAGAGTCTGCAAGCAGGACAACAGTGAAACCTTTTGTAACTTAATGATAGATGTGACATTTTATCACCTTTATCATGGTTAGAAGCAAGTCCCTACATCCAGTCTATACTCAAGGAGTGGCTACTACCCAAGGGCATGAATTCCAGGAGATGGGAATGATCAA
The DNA here is from genome assembly GCF_023091745.1 of Budorcas taxicolor. Taxonomy (NCBI): domain Eukaryota; kingdom Metazoa; phylum Chordata; class Mammalia; order Artiodactyla; family Bovidae; genus Budorcas; species Budorcas taxicolor. The sequence continues at coordinate 43,294,349 of NC_068917.1, read as the reverse complement.
GGCCCATCTTAGATTCTGCCTGTCACAATAATGTATAGATAATTGTACAGAAATTGCTTCTATGTACGTGAGGAAATTACTTGGGCCAAATATGTAAGAAAATGTACTTTCAACACCCAATCGATGTACTCCAACTTTTAAAATATTTAATTCATTGATGAATTGCATATGTTTTGTGCCTGACAGATTTCTAACAAAACTGGCATAAAACTTGCATATACGCCAAGAATATTCAAATCATGAATAAACACTCTCTTAATATATAACCCAAGGCAACAAGAAATAGCTATGCTGAAAATTTTCTAAATTGACAGCCAAACCACTTCAAATTGCTGCGTTGTTCAAGGTGATTTCAAATAGAAATCATAGGTCTGAGTATCTGAACCCTGGCAATCTTCACCTTCAATAAACTCTCAATGGAACATAAATATAAATGCTTAACAGATCAACTATTACATGCTCTTTCTTAATTCCCACATCCAGAATTGAAAATCTAGGTACCATTAAAAAAATGAGTTACCTTATAAACTCTAGGGGCCTCATGAAATTAAAAGACGCTTACTCCTTGGAAGGAAAGTTATGACCAACCTAGATAGCATATTCAAAAGCAGAGATATTACTTTGCCGACAAAGGTCCGTCTAGTCAAGGCTATGGTTTTTCCAGTGGTCATGTATGGCTGTGAGAGGTGGACTGTGAAGAAGGCTGAGCACCGAAGAATTGATGCTTTTGAACTGTGGTGCTGGAGAAGACTCTTTAGAGTCCCTTGGACTGCAAGGAGATCCAACCAGTCCATTCTAAAGGAGATCAGCCCTGGGTGTTCTTTGGAAGGACTGATGCTGAGGCTGAAACTCCAGTACTTTGGCCACCTCATGTGAAGAGTTGACTCATTGGAAAAGACTCATGCTGGGAGGAATTGGGGACAGGAGGAGAAGGGGACAACCGAGGATGAGATGGCTGGATGGCATCACTGACTCGATAGACATGAGTTTGGGTGAACTCCGGGAGTTCACCGGAGGCCTGGCATGCTGTGATTCAAGGGGTCGCAAAGAGTCAGACATGACTGAGCGACTGAACTGAACTGAACTGAAAACTAATACAAAGTATCACAATGATAATCACAGTTTAGTAGTTTATCTTTTAAGGAGAAAAATAAATATACACAATGGAGTATTACTCAGCCATTAAAAAGAATACATTTGAATCAGTTCTAATGAGGTAGATGAAACTGGAGCCTATTATACAGAGTGAAGTAAGCCAGAAAGAAAAACACCAATACAGTATACTAACACATATATATGGAATTTAGAAAGATGGTAACGATAACCCTGTATGCGAGACAGCAAAAGAGACACAGATGTATAGAACAGTATTTTGGACTCTGAGGGAGAGGAAGAGGGTGGGATGATTCGGGAGAACGGCTTTGAAACATGTATAATATCATATAAGAAACGAATTGCCAGTCCAGGTTCGATGCAGGATACAGGATGCTTGGGCCTGGTGCACTGGGATGACCCAGAGGGATGGTACAGGGAAGGAGGTGGGAGGGGGATTCAGGATGGGGAACACCCGTGGCAGATTCATGTTGATGTATGGCAAAACCAATACAATATTGTAAAGTAATTAGCCTCCAATTAAAATAACTAAATTTAAATTTTTAAAAAATAACAATTAAAAAAAATAAATTTTCTTAGAATTAACTTTTGCTGGTGGCCATACTTCCAAAATCTTCTCCCTTACTTTGGAATCATGCCAGCTAAAGAACACCATTTCTGTGATACCTTTGGAAACATCACTGTTATTTGAAACTTATCCCCAAACCACCTTTATTTAGGAGACTAAGTCCTAGGTATCACTCAGTCTACATGTTCCTTTTCTGAGTAGATGGGACCCATGTGTATTTCATGAGTCTCTCCCTAACCCAACCAGACCTGACACCAGGTGGACCAACGAGACTCTCCTTCTTTCCAAGGAACCTAAAAATGGGATAGAGAAACACTACCCAGTAGACTCACAGCACAGAAGTTCTGAGTACATGTTTAGGGCTAGGGAAGAAAGTCATGTTGAGACCACAGATATCATGATGGTTAATTTTATGGGTCAACCTAATTTGGCCATGGGGTGAACAGATATTTGGTCAAACACTATTCTGGGTATGTCTGAGAAGTATTTCTAAATGAGATTAAAATCTGAAATAGCAGACTGAGTTAAGGAGACTACCCTCCCCAATGTGGGTGGGCCTATTCCAATCAGTTGAAGGTATACACAGAACAAAAAATGAATCCTCCTGCAACCAAGGAAGAACTTTTCTTGCCTGACAGCTTTTAGCTGGGACCTTGGCATCTTGCCATCTTTGGACTCAAACTGAAACATTTACTCTGAATTTCGAGGCTGCCTGTTTTTGAACTGGACTTACACCATAGGCGTTCCTGGTTCTCAGGCCTTCTTACTTGGACTAGAACTAAACCATCAGCCCTCCTGGGTACTCAGCTTGCCAACTGCAGATTTTGGTACATCTCTGCCTACCTAATAGCAAAATGCCTTATAATAAATTGTGTGTGTATCTGTGTCTGTGTGTGTGTGCTTAGTTGCTCAGTCATGTCCAACTCTTTTTGAGCTTTTCTGACCCTCAGTCCTGACCCCAGGACTGTAGCCTGCCAGGCTCCTTTGTCCATGGGGATTCTCCAGGCAAGAATACTGGAGTGGGTTGCCATGCCCTCCTCCAGGGGATCATCCCAACCCAGGGATCAAACCCAGGTCCCCCATGCTGCAAGAGGATTCTTTACCACCTGAGCCACCAGGAAAGCCCATGAATACTGAAGTGGGTAGCCCATCCCTTCTCCAGGGGATCTTCCTGATCCAGGTATTGAACCATGGTCTCCTGCATTGTAAGCTGATTCTTCTACCAGCTGAGCTACCAAGGAAGCCTGTAGTTCTATTTTTCTGGAGAACCCTGACTAATACAGACACCAAAAAAATAATACAGAAAAGCAATCTTCAGGAGAAGAATGAAGTAATGTTCAAAAAAAAAACACAGAGATAAAAGATCACATTGCCTAGAGAGAAGGAGTATGGAGAAGTCACTGTTCTTATAGCCTTCAGAAGATCTGATAGTTCATCTTCTTCTGAAGTGAAGTGAAGTAAAAGTCGCTCGATCGTGTCCAACTCCCTGTGATCCCTTGGAATGTACCCACCAGGCCCCTCTGTCCATGGGACTTTCCAGGCAAGAACACTGGAGTGGGTTGCCATTTCATATTCTTCTGGGGTGCCATGAAACACCCTTGGTTCCTTACAATAAATTCCTTTTTACATGAGCTAGCACAGTGGATTTCAGCTACCTGAAACCAATAAGAGGCCTCAATAAGATACTTGGTGAATAACTGCACTTGCCAGAAATCCCTGGTCTCCAGCTTGGCCCCCATAACCTGACTCGTCCCAGTAGAACATAATAGGATGGTTAAGACCCAAGGCACTAGGTTCAGACAGTACCTGAATTCAATTCCCAGGTTTGCCACATACTAGCCATGTGATGGCTGCTAAATTACCTCTTCAAACCTTAAATCTTAATGACACATAGGGTTGTTACAAGGATTAAAAAGAAACTGAACTCCAGGGCCATCATGTTAGGCCTTCTGGATTATTCTCCAATTGAATGGCCCAGCAGCTCTGCTCAGTGCAGAAGCTATCCCAGAGTAAGGGTTCAGGAAAATTAGCCATTATTGCATCTTTCTTTTTTATATCACATTGTCTACCTAATTGCCACCAAAACTACTATCTTAATCAAGTAAGGAGGGGCACTTTTAACACAAATTAACATAAGCACTTGCAAAATTTACTTGATAGTGGTTTTCTGTTTCATTTCACTGTTCTTTTCAAAATAAATATACACTAGATATTACACTACTCATAGTAGAAATTATGATAGATATGTCTTTCAGGAAACTGTACTTAATTGCCAAGAACCTAGTCTGTTAGGGCAAACTCTGTGCCAAAAAAGGCAGAACAACATCCTATACAAGTACTTAGGGCTGTGAAGTCAGTGAGGCAAGGGGCTAAAATGCCCATACGTTCTTGGTCAAGTTTCTTAATCTTTCTAAGCCTCTCTTTCCTCGTGTTTTCAATGGGGATACTCCATAGAGCTGGGAAGGATTAACGTAAAATACGTAAAGCTAAGCATAGTTATACAAAATGCTAAATAATTGATAGCTCACTTATTTTCAATTCTGTAACAACTAGAAACTAATATATTCTACATAATATACTAATAATCACTCAATAGCCCCAAGAAAGAACTTTGAAAAAATAACTTAAAACGGGGCTAATCCTGTCAAGTAGGTTGAACTACTTTACATTAAAGCAGTTGAGTAAGATGCTGAGTCTTCTAAACACAATGAGACTTCCCGCTAAATGTATAGTGACATTGCCTTCATTCCAGTTCATCCAGGGCAGTCGGGCATAATTATTAATAGGGTTCCATTTCAAATGGCAACCCACTCCAGTACTCTTGCCTGGAGAATCCCATGAAGGCAGGAGCCTGGTAGGCTACAGTCCATGGGGTTGCAAAGAGTCGGACACAACTGAGCAACTTCACCTCACCTCACCTCACCTCACCTCACTTTTGAAAGTGTTCTGGTTTGGATAATAAATTATATGATTACTCTATCTAGAGTAAAATCTTTAGATGGAAGACAAGTTTAAACGCTGTTATTTCGTCTCAAGTTTTGGTTATCGTGTATTAATTTTTTCTCTCTAGCTCTGAGGCAAACTGTGAAGACAGAATTTAGGGTTCTCAGCCACACAACAGGTAGCTTTTCAAACTGCCTAGACTTGGAACTTATGACTAAGCTAATGTCCATTATCTCAAAGGAAAAATCCATGAATGAATTGGTATCGAGGTGCGGCCATCCCATTCAGCAACAAGTGCTGTGGATTATGGAGATTCATGTGCTGTGCTGTGCTTAGTCAGGTCCAGCTCTTTGTGACCCCCATGGACTGTAGCCCACCAGGCTCCTCTGTCCATGGGGATTTTCCAGGCAGGAATCCTGGGGTGGGCTGCCATGCCCACCTCCAGGGGATCTTCCCAACCCAGGGGTCAAACCCAGGTCTCCGAACTGCAAGCAGATTCTTTACTGTCTGAGCCACCAGTTCAGTTCAGTCCAGTCGCTCAGTCGTGTCCGACTCTTTGCAACCCCATGAATCGCAGCATGCCAGGCCTCCCTGTTCATCACCACCTCCCGGAGTTCACTCAGGCTCAGGTCCATCGAGTCCGTGATGCCATCCAGCCATCTCATCCTGGGTCGTCCCCTTCTCCTCCTGCCCCTAGTCCCTCCCAGCATCAGAGTCTTTTTCAATGAGTCAACTCTTCTCATGAGGGAAGCCCCAAAATACTGGAGTAGGTAGCCTATCCCTTCTCCAGGGGATCTTTTCGACCCAGGAATCAAACTGGAGTCTCCTGCATTACAGGCAGATTCTTTACCAGCTGAGCTACCAGGGAAGCCCCAGTGGAGATCCATGCTGCCCTTATAATAAGGGAAGGACAGTACTTTACACGTCCCTGGAAGTTGACGGCATAAAATGTATTCTCATATTTAACATCAAATTTAAGTCTCAGGAGCAAGCATCTTTTCTATTCCACAATTTCATGTGTGCCTGAGATTTCCAAACAAGTGGGTAACCACTTGGGAAACCCATGCGTGCAGCTCACAAGTTGTCTGATGCTCACTTCTTCCTACCCATAATCCCCAGTTCCTGCCTTCCTCAGTTCTTGACTTGTGCTTTCCATCCACTCCCAAGGACTTGATAATGAGGTTTTTGACCTTCTTCTCCCATTCTGAACCCTGCCCTTCACCTCCATCCCACTCTCAGGCCATGACGCCCAAGTTTGCTTATCATCTGCATGAAACCAAAGCCAAAGATGAGGGGTGTTTTGGACACACTCCTACTCAAAGACATGTTGCCAGGTCTGCCCTTTACCTAGACCCAGCCCATTTGGAAAGGAGCATAAGACATCACCCCCATTCTACAGATGAGGAAACTGAAGCAAGGAGGTCTACTGGCTTGCCCAATGTCACACACCAGCAAAGCATGAACGAGAGAGATGTGGGTCTTCTGAATTGTGTCCATGCACTTTCTCTTATATCTACACTCACGCTCAGTCACTAAGTCCTACCTGAGTCTTTTGTGACCCATTGCAGTCCTCCAGGCTCCTCTGTCCATGGGATTTCCAGGCAAGAATATTGGAGTGGGTTGCCATTTCCTTCTCCATCTCTTATACTAAAGCTTGTCAAATTTCAATAAGCATAATTTACAAGGACCAAAACTAAAATGCTGGATTCCATCTCCAAAGAGCAGGAAAACAGCATTTTCCTTTCTTCTCCCATCTTTTGACTTACCATGATATTTTTTATTTGCCATTTAACACTGTGCTGCTTCCACACAGGGATACTGACAGAGTGAACACAGGCCTTCAAAGTGCCCAAAGCATCACTCATGACTGAGCACATGGGGCGTACGTATCTGACCTTGACCTCACCATACCAATGCTCAAGGTCCCTGCTGAGGGCACAGGGCAATAGTGGACAATGAGTGGGGCGGGGAGCCAGCGGTCATCCTGGCAAGGTGTGGAACTACATACATTTGAACTAAGACTTCAAGCCTGCTTCCCACAAGTTTCAGTGTCCCACCAGACTTCACTCACAAAATATAACTTCCAAGATAAAATTAGCAAGAATGTCAAGTCAGTCACCACAGAGCATTATACCCCAAGCACAGGGCACCCCTTTTGAGACAGGGCTTTGTGCAGTCACCTTTTAGCCAACCCTGTGCACATGAATCATCTAGGGATCTTATTAAAATGCAAGATCCAACTCAGTAGATCTGGGGGAGTCTTGAGACTGGGCATTTCTAACCACCTCCCAGAAGATGCTAATGCTGTTGGCCTCAGAGTATCCTTGACTAACAAGATCCTCTTCCACAAGTCTCATTTTTTAACTTGTTTATTATGTCAGGTCCAATTACAGAACTTCTATTTCTTTCATTATTCAAATAATGCAGCCATGAAAATAGGTATTAAATACAAGTCACCACCCATTGTATCCTTAAAACATGACACGTTAGAAGGAGCAAATCTGTTCATGTATTTATGATATCCTCTGACCTGGGTTTAAAGACTTCATGCTTGTACATATACTGATGTCACTCGGGTACCCATCATGTAAAGGCTGCCTGATGTCTCCTGGGTAGACAATGCCCCCACTGCTCAGAAGGACTTGTTGAAAACTGTCATGTACAATTTTCTAAAGCAGGAGCAAGGGCCCATAGCCTCAGCTCATGGATAGAAATGACCACTGAACAGTTTTGAGTTTATAAAGGTATACTATTTCAGAAATAGCAGTAACCTTTGATTCTAATGGACAAAATGGGCAAGATTTCTCGGCACTCTTCTAACAGGAGCTCCCAGACTGCAGAGTGCCGTTCAGTGTTAATCCATGCAGCACATGAAAAATGAGATCTCTAGGAAAATGAGCCTCAGTCTCTTCATCCCTAAAATCGGACCAGTTACACTCACCTTACCCTATGGGATGATGCCTTTGATCAAATCATACAAAATGGTCACTATGAAAGGTTATGAACTACAAAGTACTGTACAAATCCAAAGTTATTGTAGTTTAGGGACTTCCTTGGTAGTCCAGCGGTTAAGACTCCATGCTCCCGACGCAAGGGGCTCAGGTTTGATTCCTGGTCAGGGAACTAGACCTCACATGCCACAATGAAAGATCTCTCATGTAGCAACAAAAATCCCGCACACTGCCACTAAAACCCAGTGCAGATAAATCAAAAAAGAAAAAAAAAGTGGTTGCTATTCAACAGCTTTAGAAAATGATGTGGGTAACTAACAAATGTAACATTTCAACTTCATGTCCCGTAGCATTTGAGGCATATGTAGAGGGCAGGGGTGTTAAATGGAATATTCTTTTAAAGGTAGAAAGTTACGAGACTGACAAACCACTTTTACAACTGGAACAAATCGTGTCTGCCATTCAGTAATACTTGGAAATCCATCATCAATTTGACTTATATCCAGCATCAATATATCACACAAAGTGAACCCTGTGCAGCCCAAAGAGTAAGCAAAACTAAACACTGTGTTTCACCTGCCTTTTTGGCAAGACAAAATGAAAATTCTGGTCACTTCAACTGAAATAAAGCCTTTGGTCTCTGACTGGTTTGGTTATTTTTGGAATCTTTTATGGAATATTAACTTTAATTGCTCTAATTCTGCAGGAAGCCACACTGGAAGTGCAAGGAAATATAACTGATTAAAAAGCAGAAGTGAGGGGGAAAAAAGTAACCACATATTTTGCCCCAACTTTCTTAAGCTAATATATCAACTATAACTCTTCAAAAATGTGGGATCCCCAGTTGCTATTCTTGCCCCAATTCTAACATGACTACATTTAACATGCTTCACCCATTGATGTTAGCAGGTCTTTTTATTGTCTGTTATTTTACCAGGGATCAACATAAGTGAAGCAATGATATAGGAAAGTAGCTTTTTAAATCAGTGGCAGACTTTAAAATTCCTGATATAACAGTAAGAGAAAAATATGAAGCTTGTTGATCCACTAAGAAATTAAGCTCTAACCTAAGCTCCAGATCATAACCAATTGAATGAGTAAACCATGGACAATAAAAATAAAACTTGATGTAGTATTTAAAATACACTAGTTTTTAGACCTCCCAGGCTCACACAACACATTTTCTTAGACGAAGAAATCTCTTTATAAGAGACACCAACCTTAAGTGACACAAAAGAAGTTTAAAGTTCCAATTAGTTTGGTGTCCTCTGTTGATATTATTTTGCTTTTTCTGACCAACAATAATGAATAACCCACAAGCACTAATGAATAACTAACTCCCTTTGTCTCCAAGGACAGCAGAGCCCAACAAGAAATGTCAGAGGCCCTGAAGTAAAATAAAACACCTTTACAATGAAAATCTTTCCAATTATATAGTCCTAGGGCTACTGCGAACTGTCTTAAGTATTTAAATAGCTGTGTCAAACACACTTATAGTGAGGATCATAAAACCAATTTCCCAGATGCTTTGAAAAATGCATTTCTCCCAGTCTAATTACAGTCTGTAACTGTTAAGAAGAAAGCAGCGAGAAACACCACTATTGGGATTCTCTACTCACCAATTATGGGAGGGTCAGAAAGCTGCCAGCTGCAGAATGTCCTCCACACTCAGTGAAAAGATCAATATAAAAATTCTTATTTCAACACATTAAAATTTACATTTTTAATTACCGTAAGCAATCATTTTTTAAACAAATTTATATATCTTAGAAATACAAAGCTAAATTTTTCTTAGTTGTAGTACACAGAAAATAAAAATATACCCATGTTCCTGAGAACCAGCGTTCTCACTGACAGCTTTGCAATGAGGAAGTGTGAGGAAGAACTCTGTAATGTTATATTTTAACTGGAACTCATTACCTTGTTCTGGTGTATTTCCTCACTCTGTCCATAGAAAGGACCTAGAAGCAATGATATCCCAGAGCCAATAAGAATACCTTCTCATCCAATTTCCCAAATATTATTTCCCATTAAAAGGAACCTTAACTTTTGGGGAAAATTGATTCCAGGTCTGGGGCAGGGAAGTACAAGCGATAATAGAATATTTTGTGTCTCAAAGTAAGGAAGAACTTAATGGGAACATGTCAAAAGGACATAAGAACTGACCTGAAGGGGCTTCCATTGGTCAAATCTGGGACAGTTTGACCATCAGAAAAAATAGTGATGGAAATGGGTTATAGCACAGTGAATTTTTTAAAAGAATAAATGAATCTGCAATGACACTAAAAGAGAAGGGAGAGAAGTTCTCCTTTCCAGAAGACCAGCTAATAAATATAGAAGGAATGATAAAATCAGAAAGTAACCTTTATGCAATCAGCAACATAATAACTGATTCAGACAAAGATCAATAGATCCTATGAGAGGTTATTAAAGATATTCACATATGATTATTTGTTAATTTTGAAAAGTGTCCTTTACAATATAGAAGTCTAGTGACACCACCGTAGACAGACAACCAAAAGCAGCATTACAATTACTAGGACAAATTACCATTTAGTGCTTCCTGATATAACACAATGGGTGGTGCACAAACCACCTATGTGGTATTCTTGCCAAAAATGTTTAATCTGACCCCAATTATGATAAAATGACTAGACTGATCAGGTTGTGAGACAAGACAGCTGACCTGAACTTTCAAAAAATATTAACTCATTTTTGCCATGAAAAACACAAAAAAAGCCAGGGAGAGTAGGTCATTCTAGATTAAAGGACACCAAAGAAACATGACAACCAAATATAACCCAAATGCAGTGGATGATCTTTTATTAGATCCTGCTGCTAAGTTGCTTCAGTTGTGTCCGACACTGTGCAACCCCACAGACGACAGCCACCAGGCTCCCCTATCCCTGGGATTCTCCAGGCAAGAACACTGGAGTGAGTTGCCATTTCCTTCTCCAATGCATGAAAGTGAAAAGTGAAAGTGAAGTCGCTCAGTCGTGTCCGACCCTCGGCGACCCCACGGACTGCAGCCTTCCAGGCTCCTCGGTCCATGGATTTTCCAGGCAAGAGTACCGGAGTGGGGTGCCATTGCCTTCTCTGTTATTAGATCCTAGATTTTTTTTTTTAATGGCTACAAATAAGACTGGATTATGGGGGGGGGGGAGTAATACCTTATATTATAAATCATGATTAAGTAAAACAAAATACATAATCTGAATGTGACCTATATTTTAAGATATAACTGTTTATAAGTAATGCTGTTGTATCAAAGCTAAATTTCTTGGTTATGATTAATGTATTTTAGGTATATAGCATGAAAGAGAACTGCTTAGGAATTTGGGAGTAAAGGGACACAGGGTCTGCAGCTTACTTCCAAGTATTTCAGCTTACTTTAGAGATAAAGATGGCAAACGCCAAAAAGTAAACTACAATAGAAGGTAACACAAAATGAAATGGAAAAAAAATCCAACTTTTAAAGAAAGATATTTAGGAATGAAGAATATGTTTTATTTAAGGGATTAGTTACCTACAAATGGAAGTAGTTGAATGCAGCTTCTGGAAAAGCCAGTGAAAGGAGGTAGATTCCAAGGGAGTAGAACCTTTTGTCTTTTCTAACAAAGACAGTTATGATCATGGGCCTGTCTTCCTCGAGCTTGTAACCATTAACAGCAGTCACCCACTCTTAACTGCTCTTTCTGTGGGAAAAATGAACTCCTATGACAGAGGTTCCCAGATGCTCTCAGTTCATGGAATTCTTAGTGTCTCAGCAAATTTTTCATGGTGCCCCTAGGCCAAAAGGAACATCTAACAGTTCTGTTTATTAAGTAGTTAGGTGTCAATAACTTAATAGTATTTATGTACTAATAACATTATCTGTTGGAAAAAATAACAAATTTTTAAAATCATTTTTATTTCATTTTTAAATAACCACAATTATTAATGGGATGTGCATTTCAATCATGCCTTCTGCTACTTCTCAAATCTTGGAATCAGATTGAACATCACCACCTTCACCTCCTATTCCACACTGATTTTCATTGAGCACCTGCTTTTGTTATTGTCGTAAAATATATGTAACATAAAATGTCCCATTTTAACCATTTTTAAGTGTACAGATTAGTGGTTTTAACTATATTCACACTGTTGTACAACCATCACCAACACCTATCTCCAGAACTTTTTCAACTTCCCAAACTGAAACCCTGTACCCATTAGTTAATAACTCCTCATTCTCTCCTTCCCTGGTCCACAGTAACCACCATTCTACTTTCTGTCTCTATGAATTTAATTATTGTAGGAACCTCATATAAGAAGAATCATACAATATTTGTCCTTCTTTGTCAGGCATATTTCATTAGCATAATGTCTTAGGGGTTTATCCATATTATAGCATATGTCATATTTCCTTCCATTTGAAGACTGAATAATATTCCACTGTATAAATATGACTATATCTGCTGCAGTCCATAGGGTCGCAAAGAGTCAGACACGACTGAGCGACTAAACTGAACTGATAGATAAGACATATTTTGTTTACCCATTCATCTACACTGATGGACACCTGGGTTACTTCTACCTTTAGCTATTGTGAAAAATGTTGCTCTGAACATGGATGTACAAACTACTTGCTTTTCTTAATCACAACTACCAATTATGTAGTTTCTCAAAGTTACGATATCATCAAAAAGAACATACCATAATCTAATGTTAAAACTGTGAACCTCCTCAAACTAGTGGTTTGCCTGCAGGGATGTCACATATCCCATGTTTCCTTCAAAATTTAAAACATCTCATAGCTCTCTCTGAGTCTCCTGTGGTACCCCAGCACACCTGGCACACTATTCGGGAATCAATGTTAAATTCATGGCTATTTGAGTTTTCATAGGAACAGAACTCAATCCTTAAGTAACATAAACATTACAATCAAATTTATATTTCTCCTGAGGCTCCAACTGGAAATTTTTGAGTCTTCAAGTCAGATGTTTATCTGTATGACAATCCCTAAGTAACTTATTCTGTTGGCAATGTATAGAAAGATATATAAATATACCTCCTATTGGTTCTGTGTCTCTGAAAAACTCTAACACACCCACAGAGTCACAAGTTCTTTGGCACTTATCCTTCTGGATCATGACATTGTCAACAGTGCACGGGAAAACAGTGGCAAAATCAGGGAGAGATGTCAGTCTCAAGCTTATCGCATCAACCCTGAGGTTGAATCCTTCCACAGATTGCCAGCACCCTCAAGATAGATCCAAACTTCCTTAGTATGTCACTCATGACCCTTCACCTGGTTGCTGCTTATTCTTTTCCAGCCTCATCTCTTACCCAGGTCTCCACACCTCCCGTCAATGTGAAACCAGATGGAAGTCTATGAAATGGACTATGGTCTCTCCCCTCCAGGTTTTGAGTGTGCTTTTCTCTCTACCCAGAGCAAATTCCAGATAGTCCCTGCCCCTTCACAGGCACGTGCATGCATGCACATGCACGCACACACACACACATGCACACACACACACACATACACACAGGACATACTCTTCTGTGATTGTAAAGTTAGCCCCTCATTCTTTAGGCATCTGCCCAGATCCCCTACTCTTTTCCCAGATCCACCTTTCAAGCTCAGGCTGGGAACCCCTTCAAATGTTGCCCTATCACCTTGAGTGTATGTCTACCACAGCCTCAGCCATGCTTTATTTTAACTGTTCATTTACTTTTCTAAATTCTCAACTCCCTAAAGCCAGAACTAAGTTTAATTGGCTATCACATCCCTAAAATTCATTTAAGAAGGCCTTCTTATCTCTCCTTGCTATTCTCTGGAATTTTGCTTTTAGTTGTGTATCTTCCCCTTTCTCCCTTGCCTGTCACTTCTCTTCTTTTCTCATTTATTTGTGAAGCCTCCTCAGACAACCACTTTGCTTTCTTGTATTTCTTTTTCTCTGCGATGGTTTTGGTCACTGCCTCCTGTACAATGTCATGAACCTCCGTCCATAGTTCTTCAGACATTCTGTCTACCAGATCTAATTCCTTGAATCTATTCATCACTTCCACTGTATAGTGATAAGTGATTTGATTTAGGTCATACCTGAATGGCCTAGCAGTTTTTCCTACTTTCTTCACTTTAAGTCTGGATTTTGCAATAATGAGTTCATGATCTAAGCCACAGTCATCTCTAAAGGAAATCAATCCCAAATATTCATCGGAAGGACTTAGGCTGAAGCTGAAGCTACAATACTTTGACCACCAGGTGCAAAAAGCCAGCTGATTAGAAAAGACCCTGATGCTGGGAAAGATTGAAGGCAAAAGGAGAAGGGGGTGGCAGAGGACGAGATGGTTACATAGCACCACCGACTCAGTGGACATGAATTTGAGCAAACCCTGGGAGATAGCGGAGGACAGAGGAGCTTGGCATGCTGCAGTCCCTGGGGTCTCAAAGAGTTGGACACAACTTAGCGACTGAACAGCAACAAATCCCCAAAACAGTAGCTCACCCATAACATATGCTTAATAATTATTTGTAGAACAAATAACTCGATGAAGTTCAATCAGTTCCAGATCGCCATTCTCAGTTATTGGCTTAGTTTAGAAACTGTCAACCAAGATTTGAGAGGGACACAATCAGCCACTCCTGGTAACATCCAGGCCACTAGTGGCATCCATCCTGTAAGGTGAGGAAGAATAATAGTTGTCCTCAACTCCTTACCCATGTCTCTGCATGCCCTAATCATGCAGATCTAGAAAAGGCACTGCAAGCTTGGAAGCTAAGCAAGGACCCAGAAAATCAAAAAGAGGAGAATCAGGAAGCAGTGCTAATTTTTACATGAGTTCCATGATGAACTGCCCTGAGAGTTTGTTATTCCTTAAGTACCTGAAACAGTTTTTATCAACTATGACTATAATTATAAACACACCTAGTCACTATCAAAGTAATATTCCCAAACTCCTTATTGCCTGACAAGGCTTAAGTTACTTATTTTTTTCTAGACTTTAATTCCTTTGTCATTTATTCAACAATAGCATACAACTCAGGAGTGTTTGAGGAATAACTGAGATTATGTATTGGAAGGCACTTAACGCAATGCCTAACACATGCTAAGTTATTATATAATAAGTACAAGTTTTTAATATTATCACCACTATTTCCTGCAAGTCAGGATTTCAAACACAAATATATATAAAAGCAAGCTACAGTTCACTAGTCAAGCATGAGCTGAAAAACTGTACTGGGCCTCAGCCCCTGTAAATACAAACACATGAGCTTGACATTAAGAAACTTAGCTTGCCATGTCAGGAACACAGCAACCCAACAATGACAGAGCTATTTTGGATGCAGCCCCCAGGGAAAATTTTCCTGTACTTACACTGGATATCAGTTAGCTCTGAGAAATAAGACAATTCAAAACAAACCTAGACCAAAATAAATAAGTAAAAAAGAAAAGAAAAAAAGTTACACATATGTTTAGGTTTTTTAGTCTATCCATTTATATCAACTTCTCCATACTCAGAAATACATAGACACTAAAACAAACAACTTTTGGGTTACCTGCCTGATATAAAGCCTTATTCATCATAATTGGCTAAGTTATGAGCTAACCAGGTAAATAGCCACTTACAAGGCTGCTAGTAATTTTATTTGGGGGTATAAACACGTGGAGGAGGAAATGGAAATCCACTCCAGTATTCTTGCTTGGAAAATCCCATGGACAGAGGAGCCTGGCAGGCTACAGTCCATAGCGTTCGGAAGAGTAAGACATGACTGAGAACGTACACACATAAACACTGAGTATAGGCATTTAAAACGAAATGGTAAAAATACCCAGAGGAAAATATAATCATGCTCTTCTATACGACCAAGCTATGTTTTACATAATATACATGCTCCTTTTTCTAGCCCCCATACACATATCATTAGCAATATAACCTCGTTAACTCAGTATCAGTTTCTAGACAGAGCAAGTCATTCAAATCATTTGTTATTCTCTGACAATTATTCTTAATTCAAAATCTATGGTAAAAAAAAAAAAATAGCTATGGTAATTCAAAACCTACTGAATTGGAAGCATTCTCTCTGCACTCATCTCTCTCAAATTGGCAAGTTTTTCTAGTTCTCCACAAGCACAGACATACATCTTTTCAATATACTTTTCTAGCTGCTTGCTCTATTGTCACCAGCTATGTTAGAAAGATTATAGGTTTTGCTCTAAGAATATCTTTTTATCATTTTTTGTACTTGTTCCTCATTTTATTGGCTATTAAAATTTCTCCACTTTAAATCCTTTTCCTTCCAAACATCACCTTTCTTCTAGCATCCAACTAACATAATGACAGCTGCAGTCAGCCGTCACCTCCACGGCCTGCAGAATCTAGCTCCTGGTAAGACAAGATGGAGCTCTGTGCATCCAGGGGGCAAGGTCTTGCTAAACATGCTCTTGGTTTCCTCTATGACACTTATGCTACCTCCCTGTTTCCAATCTTTCCATCTCATCTTCAGCCCTGTTTCACAGTCCATGAAACAGTACATCAACCACTGTGGTGCCCTCGTCCTCACACAAATGTGCACATTCACATCCTTTCCTAGGAAGCTACATAGCATTATGAGACTTTGAGCCTGACACTGAATCATGTACTTTTCCATAGGATTTGCTTGCAGAGAAGAGACAAGGGAGAGAAAAACAACAGTGTCCACTTTTAAAAGATCCCAGAAAGACAATCCTACCTTTCCCAGAATTTGGAGGAAAGGGGCTTCCAAACTCCGGCTGCTTTGGCTTTCCCGTGTGTGGCCCTGACACGCCTCCAGCCTGGGTGACCTGGAAACGTGGCTTCCCACTGGTGAGCACTTGTCTGCTGGGGCTCAAGGCAGGCAGGTGGATGGGGCTCTCATTCACGTTGCTCTGAGGAGCCATCCCTCCTCCTGAGGGCATCCTGAGATGGAGGCTGTTAGCAAGGCTTCCAATGGCAGAGCTTGTGGTGCTGCCACAGGATGAGGGGCCAGGAGTCCCCGAATGGGCTTGAATGGGAGGGATGTGTTGGCCACTGACCATCCCAGGCCCCTGTGGGGTTCCTGATGTCCGGTGGAGATTCATGCTGCATGACCTTCCATTCATTCTGAAAAAACCTGTAGCCAGGTTGGTCAAATATCCAATGACACTAATGATTCCTTTCAGGCAAAGTCCAATAAGTTATCCATGGTGTGGTTTATTAGCCTGTTTAAAAAAATAAATGCAGGCATTTTTTAAAAGGAAAAAGGAAAATAAGTTACAATGAGCTTTCAACCTGTGTAGCATTCATATCAGGAAGCACTCAGCAAAACGGTCTTTTATGTAGAACATGGTTATCAAATACATGGTTCATTGGCAGGCACTCTCCCCTCCTGCATTCATGGTGGACATGGATTATGGATCACTGCATTGTTTTGTTTTGTTTGCCACTGAACTGTTCTCAATACAGTGCTCTTGGCAACTATAACCAATCTACTGGTGCCAGCTCGCAAAATGAAACTTATTTTGCTCCATAGAGGATCTGTCTGTACTAGTTCACATTTGTTATGGTGCATCCTGGGAAACCCAAATGCATCACCGTCATGAGCTGTAAGACTACTGCTCGAAGGTTTTCAGTAAACAAACAGAAAGATGATATAAACTCTAAATGAGATTGTGAGGACATTAACAAGCAATTTTTTCATGGTCCCTAGATTAACACAAGATTTTTTAAAATTGGCATGGCACTTTCATAAAGGTTTCATATATCTAAATATTTACAGCAGCATTAGAGTCTTAGTTCTATGTTGATCCCGAGTTTATGGGGATGAAAATATAATCAACATCACAATACTCTCACCTTCCAGTAAGATCCTAGAAAAGGATAAGGCTGTGTGAAATGCTTTACAGAGAGCATAAGGACGAAACAACCCTTCTCAAGGTGAGTATGTTCACCATGTACCATGCACAGTACACTGACAGCAGTTCCACGAAGCTTCCATCTGCCGTCCTGCCACCCCCTTTCTCAAGTGGCAGAGGGAGAACCAAAAGTAGTGATGTGGCCACAGGACATCATCATCCATCCGTGTGTCACTACTCCCTGGTTACAAATCATTCGGAAAGGCTTTTTCCTCTCTTGATCTATAGTTCCCTAATGTATGTCTTGCCATGACTAAGGACTAAGTGCCACTACTCCAAATAAATGACAGACTCAGTCGCAATTTGAATTCTTTTAAGTAAACGTGACAGTCCTGGGAAGAAGCCGTTGGACAAACAAGAAATACAGACTGGGTGCAAAGTAGTAATGGCCAGATATCCTCAACTGGACGACTCTTCCTTTTTCCTATGGTCCACTCAATGTCTTAGATGAATAGTTCCAACTCATCTCCCAAAAGAATGCCCCGTAAATCATCAAGCACAGGATATCAACCATGGTAACCTTTTTGTGAAGAGGTTTTCTTTTTTCTTTATCATTTTAGAAAATCAGAAATACAGGTATCCTTTGCTTTTCAAAAGTTCACTTTATGCCACATCACTTTCAGAAGATTTATCTTAGTAACCACTTTCACTAACCAAAAGAAATTTGAGGAGGGATTTTCACTCTTAAGAAAAAAAAGCGAAAAACAAAAACGTCGTTCAGCATTTGTTCCGCAGGGGGCTATTACAGAGGCAGTCCTCGTCCCGAGCAGTGAGGTCAGCAGCATCAAGCTCCTTTCCCTAGGAACAATACTCAGCATCTCAACTTCAAGCCTCCATAGCATCAGACTGTGTCTGTGAGCATCTGCACTTTATCTCAATTTATTTTGTACATCCCTTAGCAACATGTATCCTAAGAAATTGCTTCTTAACTTTATGCCATTTCAGCTGACCTATGACCACTTTACTTTCAGATAGCAGAGGAAATCTGTAGTATTTAATTTTCAAGCCAAGCACTCACTGTGCCTTCTGCTAAGTTGACTGTGTATGTCCATGTATTGAGGAACTTCTAAGGTTACCAACAATATAAATCTAGAATGCTTTCTTTAACTTTATCAAGTCTCCATTCTACTAATAATTCTATCAGTCTGCCACATTTAATACTGACACGCCATCTAGTCCTCAGAAACAATCCTAGGTCTCATTCCTCTTTCCCTCCACTACAGTAGCCAAGAAGGGACAAATAAATGCAATGCAGATTATTCAAACCTGCATCATTTATTTATGAAACAATAAGAAATAACCCTGTATCAGACTGGTTGTAAGATTTTTTTTTTTTAATGCTGGAAAAATCCCAATGCCTTTTCTGCTTTTCTACCCATTTAGAAGAACTCAACTGTATTACCAGCTGGTCTGCTGATTCATTGGTTGATTGTGGGCAAGAGTCATTTAATGTCTCTGTGCTTTGCCAGACGATATTGGCCATCTATTTTCCACTCATTGATAAAACAGTGTTTTCTGAAGCACTTTGAACCCTACACAAGAAAGCACTTATTCAGCACCAATCAAAAAAAAGGCAAAATAAATATATTGTATTGGCAATTTGTTGAAAATGAGAATTATACAACATGACAGGAAATATGAGTCACTAAGACCACGGTCCAAGTGACAAGTGTCTGCAGATCTGCAGACTGTGCCCATTTCCAGGTTTTTAAAAACAAAGGAGTTGGTTCTGGCAGTAAGATCATATACAAGCAGGAATTCTCATCAAAAATGTGGATGAAAACATGTAAGTAAGTACTAAACCATTAAGAAGGTGAGTTAGTAAGAGGAAAAATAATTAAAGCACTAAGAACTTAGTTATAAGAACTCAAACTCACCTGAATATTTTATTTTTATTTTTTATAAATCACACTCCTGTTTTAAATAGCTTTAGGGTGAAAGTAAAAATAACAACAAAAAATGTACTTAAATTTTATTACTAAAAAAGCAACAGCCAGAAAGTAAAGTGATTAAAACCATAAAGAAAAACCAATAGGTCAATGTTGTGTGAGCTGAGAAAAACCAGCCTCAAGACAAAAATAAAATAAACTGTATGAAAAATATGCCAAATAATCCAGTTCTCACATTAATTATAAAAGCATATTTTTCAAACATTAGATACCAGAATTTAAAAATCAATTTGTTTATTCACATTATATAGTATTCTATGTGCTTTTTGGCTAGGTTATATGATCATGTGTAATTTTGAGCCTACTTGCTAACAAAAGAGGAATAAACAACTAACTTGTAAAAAAGACCCATCCTCACTGAGTCAGAGTGAACAGCATTCCCAACGAGAATTTAGGAGACCTGAGTTTTACTTGTGGCAAACCATGTATAACTTCTCTGGACAGTTTTTCATCCACAAAAGATGAAGAATTTGGTGATAATCACTTGAAATTTTGTTCTTTCAGATAATTAAGAAAAGGAAGATTATAGAAAACACTCATTAACTATGAAGAAGGATAAATATGTAGTTTTTAAAAACGTCTGTTTTTGGCTGTGCTGGGTGCTGGTTATTGCTCGAGCTTTCTCTAGTTGTGGTGAGTGGGGGCTTCTCATTGTGGTGGCTTCTCTGTTTGCAGAGCAGGGGCTCCAGGTCGCACGGGCCTCAGTAGTTGCCGTTCTCAGGCTCTAGACCATGGGCCCACTAGTTGTTGCCCATAGGCTGAGTTACCCTGAGCCATGTGGGATCTTCCCGGACCAGGGATCAAACCCATGTCCACTGCACTGGCAGGCAGATTCTTTACCCTGAGTTACCAGGGAAGCCCAAATATGTAGATTTTATGTCTGTGGCACTTTAATCAAAGGGACTGGGTGTATATGAAAGCAAAAAAGAACAGCAATCTCTACCAACTCCATCAAAACAAGAACTGATAGGAGGCTTCCACATCAGCAATGTGCGAAAAGAAAACATTCACCTGAAAAATGAACGTCCGAGTTAAAATTTCCTATACTGGGCCAGCAAGTAAAATCATAACTAATCACTATCAAAACCTGACTGGTAGGATTCCACTGGAAGAGCATTTTTTCTCTTTAAAATCTTACGTTCTCCAGCATTACTTTCTCTTCTGTCCTCCATTCAATGACTAATCCAGGCATCAACAGAAAAGAAAAAAAAGTAGAAACAGAAAAAGCAAGAAACATCCAGAAGGATAAATTTGGGGTACTTTGGATATGACATATTAACACATGTAGATTTTTAATACTCCATTGGTTAAAACAATGAAAATGTTTACTCATTCCACTATGAGTCAACATAAGTTAATAAATCTTTCCTTTTGACCACATTAAAACTCTTAAGACACACTGTTGTAAGTCAGGTCAGAGAGGAAGTTACTTAACTTCTAAGGAAACCAAGGCACAATGTCATTTAATGATAATTTCAATAGATTTCTAGAAAAGCTATGACTTTAATCAAAATACAAGATCATACTTCTACCTTCTACCCAACGCTTGAGGCACTATGCCTTGTAGGTTAAAAGATTTAAAAAAGCAATGTTAACTCATCTCTTCAAGAAAATTCCAAAAACATGAGTTCCATAATGTCTATTTACATCCAAAAGCCCTTTCTTACTTAATATTATTAACAGACTCATCTAGAGTCATAATTCATCTGATGAGCCAGTTAATTATTAATTTTCATACATCATTTCATTTCCTTAGGCTACATTTAGCCTTTGTTACATTTTCCATTCCTTTTATGCCACAAGCATTTCTCACCCTGCACAGAAAACCTGATAATGAGACACAAACACTGGTCAGCAAACAAATCGCCCCTGAGCTGACTTCTTATATATACATATAAACCATCTAAAATAGAGTTTTTATTGATTCTTTTTATTTTTCCCCTTCGGGTTAATGATTGTATAATTTCATTAACGTTGCCTTTTCACCATCGCTGCCTTGATCACTAATAGGCCCATGCTATTCCCATGGGTTTCTCTAGTTACAGCTTTGTAGCCTGAAGAATATAGAAATGAAAAGCCTATTGATAGATAATATAAGTTATTCTCATGCACGGCTGCAGTGTAAAGCACATTTTGCAATTCAATCAAGGACAGATAGAGCTGAATGTTCTTAGATCCCAGGAGTTCATTTTAATAAGCAGAATGTACCTTGTCCTAACACAGGTGACTGACTCCTCAGAAAAGATTGTATAAACAAAAACCAATCGTGTAAGTCATTTTATTGGCAACAATATAAACACAGCTATATTAGATGTCACCAATAAATCAAAATTACTCTTGTCTGCAATTTTAACAACAGAAAAGTGCAAACATGTGCCTGTGAAGCTGGAGGATATTATAGAGGAAACGCACTGGATGTGTACAATATCATATCTCTAAATTGAAAGTATATTAAGTAACCAGCACAAAGTATAGCTGATCATTTCTGTGGTTTCATAACTTTATACAGTAAGACTGATAGACTCACAGAATTTACAACAGAAGTTACACAGAAATAGAGCTGGAATGATTCCACGTCATTAGGATGTGGAGTGAAAAGTCAAGGAGGTTACACCTGGTAGTTAGCACATATAGACCACATGGCCACTTGGGCACTCCCAAGGTCTAATATAGGTAATTTAAGAATATTAACATATTTATTTTGAATACTAAGATGTTTGGCTATTACTCAAACAATATAATCACCATTAAAATAAAATTAAAGAGGTTTACCTTTGAGTTATACCATGCTTCAATTAAAAGATAAATCAGTGTTCCCTTCAGAAATCCAAAACCATTCTACCAAAGACCACTCAAAAAAGACAATATAATGAACTTATGGATCCCATTTAATAGAATTCTTGACATTGTTTTATCTGTGACTCCAACTCTTTGCTACTGAATTAGAGATAAACATTTTAACTTTTTATATAAAATTTTCTCAAAAATAAAAATAATCTTCCCATAAGTTGATGGAGTAAAATATCTGGCACTGCCTTTTTAACCACATGACTGGCTATGATACTAAAAATGTGGGTAGTAAATATGGACAGGACACTGAGGAAAAAAAGGAAGGGAAAGGGAGAAGAGGAACAGAAAGGAGGAGAGGGGAGGGGAGGGGAAAGCAGCGGGGAAAAAATGACCAAATCTAATGCAGGAATTTATTCTGGAAGAAGGCAATGGCACCCCACTCCAGTGATCTTGCCTGGAAAATCCCATGGACGGAGGAGCCTGGTAGGCTGCAGTCCATGGGGTCACACAGAGTCGGACACGACTGAGTGACTTCACTTTCACCTTTCACTTTCATGCACTGGAGAAGGAAATGGCAGTCAACTCCAGTGTTCTTGCCTGGAGAATCCCAGGGACGGGGGAGCCTGGTGGGCTGCCATCTATGGGGTCGCACAGAGTCGGACACGACTGAAGCAACTTAGCAGCACAGCAGTTAATCCTAACTTAAAAATCAGAAGCAGCACTGAGAACCTTCGAAACAATGCTAGTGATTATAAATTTCTAGAAGTTCAGGACCTTCAGGAAAATACTGCTGGAGGACAATATTAGAAGTTCAATAACGTTTCTTAGCATCTACTTTTTACACTTCAGTGCATCTATGCAACTCCCATATCCCCCTAACTTATTAAATGCTACTACTTTTAGTAGTAATTACCTACAAGTGTTTCATCAACTTTGCCTCAGTCATGAACTCACCAATGAGTACAGCAAGTTCTAGAAAAGCATGACCCTACCAAAAGAAGGGGGATAGTTAGGGATTCCCTTAGTCAGCTGCAAAAAAACAAACAAACAAGCAAAAACACATACATACACACAAAATGAGAACAAACTTGAAATGAAAAGGATTTTTAAGACAAACATAGGTAAGTTCAGAAAGGCACCATGCCCTGGCCAAGGCATTGGCCCAAGTTGAATATGGGCTGTAAGTTCAGATCTATGTTTAACAAAGTATTGTTTCTAAAGTACTATCTTTCAAATTGGTCAAAATCCACTGGTGAGCCCTGAAATCAATTATTTAATGGAGAAACATTTTTTAATTAAATAGAACCGACTAGAAGGCAATGACACCCCACTCCAGTACTCTTGCCTGGAAAATCCCATGGATGGAGGAGCCTGGTAGGCTGCAGTCCATGGGGTCACTAAGAGTTGGACACAACTGAGTGACTTCACTTTCACTTTTCACTTTCATGCATTGGAGAATGAAATGGCAACCCACTCCAGTGTTCTTGCCTGGAGAATCCCAGGGACGGGGGAGCCTGGTGGGCTGCCGTCTATGGGGTCGTACAGAGTTGGACACGACTGAAGCGACTTAGCAGCAGCAGCAGCAGAATTAAGCAGAAGCTATCAATGTGCATCAAATATATTAATGGTTAAGAATCGTTTCATTTCAGAGATTTGCAGATGTATATGTCTGCATATCTATATGCACAGTGCTCTGGGTAAGAAAAAAAATATTTTCTGGTGGTTACAGACAAAAAACGCATAAAATCTACTGTTTTAAAAGCATTGAGACTATCTGCCAGCCCAGGTACCTACCAAGAAAATCTGTAGAAACAGACAGAATTAAACAGCCAAAATAAAACAGATCCCATAATATAGCTGCAATGAAGAGAAAATCTAAATGTTTGACATTTTTAGCTTTATGACAAATAAGGATTAAATAACACAAAGCTATACTTCTACCAGGGCTTCTCTGGAGACTCAGATGGTAAAGAATTTGCCTGCAAATGCAAGAAACCCCACTTCAACGTCTGGGTTAGGAAGAGCCCCTGGAGAAAGGAATGGTATCCACTCTAGTATTCTTGCCTGGAGAATTCCATAAACAGAGGAGCCTAGCAGGCTACAGTCCATGGGGTCACAAAGAGTTAGACATGACTGAGCGACGCACACACACACTCCCACCAGTGTTATCTTTCACTTTGCTTTTTATTTAGTATCAATTGATCAATTGTGCTCTACAAATACCAATTAACTGACTGACTGACAGAATCAGAGATCAAGATGACTGACAATTTTCTATCTTCCTTGTTGCAAGGGGTAGGTGACCTTCTCTGAAATAAAACTTCATTTTACAATGTGAAAGGGGAAGGTGGGTGGGGGGCAGTTTAAATTAACTGTCCTTGAGAACGGAGTTTTTTTGAAATATATTCTTATGAGTTAACATCAGATCCTATGAGAAGGAATTTGAAATGGAAAAATGAACACATTCCCAATGATGTCACCACTGAATTAATTACCTGAATTGCAAAAAGTGAACACCACATGGCCATGGTTTGAGACACAAAGGCTTCTTCAGAACTATAAAAGAAAAGTAACTGGCTGGAGATTTTTCTTTAAAAAAAAAAATCCATTTTCACACAAGGAGATACATAGGTTGTAAAATATGGCAAATTAAAGTGCATTCTTGGTCACCTAGTGTACATAAATAATTACTCAGCCATGTGAATAGCTATTTGCAAAGCTAAAACTCACAATTCTTTCAAAGGGCTAATAAACATCTATCTATGGAAGATTCTAGAAATAAAACTTAATTTAGCACTCATTAAACCAAATATTCAAGTATATTAAATTACCCCTATCACATGTGTAATTGAGTGATTTCT